>NC_134826.1:2746953-2777913 GCF_004210375.1 Tachypleus tridentatus | reverse complement strand
CCTCTACATTTTCCAACTTTCAGTTACACAACCCCTTTCAAACATGTGGATAGCTTCCGGTCAGTGCCTCTTTCTTTGTGAACCTGACGATGACCGAAGAGGAATCGAAGACGTTGCTCATCTTCTATGTAAAAATATCTTCTCCCAACCCAAACAGGCGTTTTTGCATGTATTCTCTACAAGTGAGTTTCTCGACAACACTGATTATATGTATTGTGTTTTACTAAGATGCTCATTCAGTCCTCGATGGGAAAAAAGGTGGACTAATTTATATACATTTGTGTTTACTATGATGTCCATCACTCTGTCATGGGAAAAAAGGTGGACTAATTTATATGTATGGTCTTTGCTAAGATGCTCCCCTTTTCTACCATGTGAAAGAAGGTGGACTAATTTATATGTATTGTGTTTACTAAGATGCTCTCACCCCATATACAGGAAAGAAGACAGACTAATTTATATGTATTGTGTTTACTAAGATACTCCCCACTCTACCATGGGAAAGAAGGTGGACTAATTTATATGTATTGTGTTTACTAAGATATTCCCCACTCTACCATGGAAAGAAGGTGGACTAATTTATATGTATTGTGTTTACTAAGATACCCCATCCTACCATGGGAAAGAAGGTGGACTAATTTTATGTATTGTGTTTACTAAGATGTCCCACTCTTACCATGAGAAAGAAGGTGGACTAATTTATATGTATTGTGTTTACTAAGATGTTCCCACCTACCATGGGAAAGAAGGTGGACTAATTTTATATCTATTGTGTTTACTAAGATGCTCCCACTCTACCATGGAAAAGAAGGTGGACTAATTTATATGTATTGTATTTACTAAGATGCCCCACTCTACCATGAGAAAGAAGGTGGACTAATTTATATGTATTGTGTTTACTAAGATGCTCTCCAGTCTGTCATGGGAAAGAAGGTGGACCCATTTATATGTATTGTGTTTGCTATGATGCTCCCCACCTACCATGGGAAAGAGGGTGGACTTAATTTATATGTATTGGGTTTACTATGATGTTCCCCACTCTACCATGGGAAAGAAGGTGGACTAATTTGTATGTATTGTGTTTTACTAAGATGCTCCCCAACTCTACCATGGGAAAGAAGTTGGACTAATTTATATCTGTATTGTGTTTACTAAAATGCTCCCCACTCTACCATGGGAAAGAAGATTGGACTAATTTATATGTATTGTGTTTACTAAGATACTCCCACTCTACCATGGGAAAGAAGGTGGACTAATTTATATGTATTTGTGTTTACTAAGATGTTCCCCACTCTACCATGGGAAAAAAGATGGACAACTTTATATGTACACTGTATCCTGCTAAGATGTCCCTCCTAACATGGGAAAGAAGGTGGATCAGCCCGGATATCTACAGTTAAAATGTCATTTTACACCCATCGTCGCCACCCGTACTTTCAAGATAGGAAATAGAGTGTGCCTAGTTATTTACACGTTATCTCACAAGTGCGTTCCTCCAAGAAGAGAAGTCACACCTCGAGGGGCATCTTGTGGACACTTTCCGAGGACTGCTCATCCGGGTTCCTCCACCAAAGTCAATATGAGCTTCTCAATGTGATTCCTGTTATTTTTTAGGTAAGATATCGTGTCAAAGTTGATGTTTTCTTACACTGAAAATATATTTCCATTGATACTTTACTCTCCTCACACTTCTGGTACTTCTTTTCTGTCAACTTTGAAGACTGTGTTCTACAGTAAATAGGAAGCCAGCTTCCAGCTTTGATAGTAGAGTATGTTTCAGTGAAGCGTTGTGCTTGTTTATTTACATACTACAACGCAGATGAATCATTGTTGAAACGTGCGGTAGATGAGAATTTCAAGGCTAGTGGAACCAAAAATATTTTCGCATATTGAAGGCTGCACTGAACAATAATAGCTGTTATGTGAGAACAAAAGATATTCTATCGAAAATAGTATGAAACTAGATATATTAGACTATGTACAATAATCTGGTATTATCTTCTATGAGTGTATAGTTTTAAATATTTTTCAAAACGATGCCTAATAAAACATTTTGCGAATCTTATTACATTGTCCTTCCAAAATAAAGTTTGTGTCTGCCAATCAAACATTTCTAATACTCTGAATTCAACCAATTAATGTGGCAGACAAACAGAAATATCTTTTCTCCTTCGTTTCTTTCTTATGGTTTCCATTAACACTTGAACCAGTAATTTCAAGTTATCTCAGATAATTATGCTGCAGTATATTTGGTACTATTCTGTAAATCAAAACAAACCATTAACTATGAATACAACTATGTACACAAAACTCAACCTTTTACAGGACAAATAATAATGTAATAATATCTGAAATCAATATTTAAATATAATCACGACTATTAACTTTATATCGAGTACAAAAGTCTGAATAAAAATATTAGTAAATAATTTGTTGAAAAATATATTGTGAAATAAACATTTTCCAAAGTATAACATTAAATAAAATTAAATTATATTATGTGTGTTGTTATTTCTGTAGTAAAGCCATATCTGGCTATCTGTTAACTGAGAATAATTTAAACCATGATTTTAACGTTGTAACTCTGTACAATAAATGCTGTACCATATGGGAATGAATTATATTAAAATATATGAAGCATAGTATTTGTTATATAATGGTAACGAAATGCTAGGATTAAATGTGTTCAAATTATCTGTATGTAACTGGAACCTAAAGTTGGTAAACATCTCAGATAGAATACGAAACAGAATTTTTCAAACAATCCGTTTTAAAGTTATCTTTATCTCTTTGTGTTTAGTGTTTCAACAAATGACTTTAATGTCCTTAAACATAAAATTAATTGTTCATTAAACAAAATTATATATTAATTTGAATGATTGGTATATTTTGGTGTTATTAATCAAACTTTCTGAACCTATATTCCTTATACCAACAACTACAAGAAGTAATGATTCAGTCATGTTAAGAACCACTCAATAATAACATACCATTACGTCACATGTTGATGTGTGAATCAGTGTTATTAATTCATAACACGTTGGTGTAGCTTTTCATTCTCAACATAAACAGAAGACAGATGAACGGACACCACGGTTCACAGTATGTTGTATAAAACGTAGTAGATAACGTTCTCTGTCCAATCTGGATTGGATTTCCTTTTTTCTTTGTGACTTAACACTGAATGGATGTCACAAAATTATAAATTACATAGTATTTCTGAGTAAAACTGTTCATACAGACTTAGAATTATTTCTTGCTTACAGTTTAATATTTTATATAAACGTGTGCACTCTACATCTGAAAGTTACTCACAAGTCGTGGTCGTTGTTCAGGTCAAATTCTGTAATATCATAAAAAGGTAAGATAAAAAGATTGCAGTAAGTAAACCACTAAGAAAATTGTACGAAAAACAAGACATGAGTAATTAGTATGTGAAGAAATGATAATTAGTTAACAACTACAATCATAGGATTTGGGATTTGGAGTCAAAGATCAATAGGTAGGTTGTCTACTGGAGAAACTCGTTCACATTTAAACAAACATGAAAGTCTGGATTGGTTTTAATTCTTGATGTATACTGAATGAATGATTCATAATTATAAAGTCTAAAGTATTTATGAATAAAACTGTTAGTATACATTTATAATTATGTTTTACTTAAAGTTTAAAATATGATATGTGGGTGTGCACACAACATATGAAAGGTGCTTACAAGTTGGTGTTGGATAAAAAAAAAACAGTTAAGTTAAAAATAGGATAAAAAATACAGATCAATATGGTGATAAGTAACCGCTTTTATAACTCACAAATTATGTTTTAGTTCCAGATTAAGTTTAACCCCATATCATACAGAAGGGAATTCTTCTGACTAAAGACATCAAATTTATCTTTGTTCAGGGCTTGTCCATATAATCACCCAAAGAAAACTGCATGGCCTGATGTACTGAGAAAGCCGATCGCCATCTAGTAGTAAGAACTAATAAAATACGGGATTGTTCATGAAAACACACAGAAATGTTCGGTGACACATGGTTTTCGTTTATACGCTAACATAGTGAAGAAACAGGTCACGAACTATAAAATATAAATATTCTTTGTAGGGATGATACTGATCTGGAATTCATACTTAAAGAAACCATCTACATCAAACAACTTTAACCAACACCAAATATCATGTAGTCTTCATTAAAATCGTTCCATTTAAAATATGAAGATTTTTTTTTTTATTTTTAGAAATTAACTTTCTATATATTTTAGTTTTGATTAAATAATTGTTATTTCAGCAATGTATTTTAGTTATTTAGGTAGAAATAATGTATTATTTTTGTTTTTCTTTAAATATGAAGTGGAATATAAGATATTTTACGCTACATATTAACAAATGCAGCATTATATAACATTCAGGATATATATTTTAGGTAAATCAATATAAACAATTAATTAAGTTATATATTTTCTAATCTCACTATTACATAAACGACATAACGTGCATATCTGTGTCTATTTGACCGAAATAATAAATACAGTGTGTCACTATTTATCAAATGTCTCTATTAAGAAAAAACTATACAAAATTCTCACTTTAGCATTCTAAATTCGGATAATTTTAAAAGTAACTATGATACAAACAACAAGCGTTTGTTTTCCATAGAAATGAATATTAAGTACTCTTCGTATAACAAGAGCCCTACTTTCACTAGGACTAAACCTAAAGATTTGATTATATCTTTTTTTATTGATATAATTTATAGATACAGTTTTAAGAAATGGAGTTTAAAGCTTATTTTTTCAATAAACGGTACAACATTTAACAGATAATAAAATATAGTGTATATTAGAACAGTCCGAAAACCTTTCCCATGCAGTACGTGTCGTAAAAAGATTCTCTCTTTCTTTATAGAAAATGTTCAATTTTTCTAAACTTTTCAACACGACGTTATTGAAAACAGACAAGTATTTGCTAACATTAATTACTAGGCTTCTCACTGGTTGTGGAGTAAAATTAATGTTACTTACTAATTGTCTAACTTTTGTTTCTTATTTCAATAATTTAATTCAGATGTATAAAATGTTTCCATGGGAATATACAATTAAAATATTTATAGAAAACTTTATACCTACAAATTGTGCTGGACGAAGTACCCATGAACAGCAGTGTTAGAAACTTTCTTCCATAAAATTTTTTTCTTCGCCCAGTTCGGTTCTCATTTTAATATCTTGTCTCCTTAGTTACTATACGTGGCCGCTCTTTCAGCCGTTGAGGTGTCATTATGTGACCTTCAATAACACTATTCGTTAGTAAGATTTGGCGATGGTTGGTGATGACCAGTTTAGATGTTACACTGAGTTAGTTTGTCGGTAAATAATTTGACTTAAGTTTAAGTAATGATAATTTCCCACTGTTGTTCTTTTAGTTAGTTCAGGAGGCTTAGGAATTATATTCATATAGTTGTGGTTATACATACATTGACATACCAGAGAAATGATTAATAAATATTCTGTCAGACAGTTTTCGAACTGTCCCCCCCTCCGCTGGTACAGCAGTAAGTCTAGGATTTACAACGCTAAATTCAGGGATTCGATTCCCCTCAGCAGATAGCCCGATGTGGCTTTGCTATAAGAAAACACACACACAAACTTACGAACTGTGTAAGATACAGAAATAATAGTAACTGGACGGACCGTAAGGTTTAATATTCAGCACTGTCAAGGATTTGGAAGTGATGTGAAAATAACAGATTTATGGCCAGTAAGAACCACACCCACATTTTTTCTGTTTTTCCCGTTCATATAAAATCAGACTTGAAATACTTACTTGGAGGACTACAACAAGGCGTTAGTTACCATGTACTCCCTCTGTAGGTGAGTATCGTCATGAGGACTGATGCAGAAGATAAGTGATTCCGAGTAAATGGAAAAGAATTATTTATTCTCTTCTGACATTTATTTTCCTTTGGAAAGCTGTTTACATTTCTTTCCAATAAAATGTTTAATACGTTTCGGGCACTTTTGTTTCTAGTGATTCTGAGGTTACGACTGATTTTTATTTTATAGATTTTGAAAAATCCTTTAAGCTGTATCTATTTATTTTAATATTTAATCTTATATAACAGTCACAGCCTGACATAAATTTTATTGTATTGAGTTAATGTGTTTTTTTAAGAATACACAGTTCTATAAATCACTTAACATCTGGGAATTCTGATGTATAGGAGTACATTAAAAGTTTAAGCTATTGATTAAAAGAAAACAAAACAAACCTGAAACTGTTTACAGTTTTATTATCAATGTTAAAGTGTGAAATATGTTGAGGAGTGGTAATTGAAGTAATCAATAAAAATCTAAATAATTTCAAACAGGACAAACACCAGAACATGTTTGAATTTCATTGTTACTACTTTTTAAAAGATAGAATTACTTATAAAGTAAAAAATACAACAAATACTTCACTAAATATACTGATATTTTCCCATAGGTTTCTAGATACTCATATGCTTATTTTTCTTCAAATTTTAAAATAGTTTTTACCATCGCTGAGCTTGTTATTAAATCAGACAACCACTAATATCTACCTGACATGCGCAGTTTCTGTGGAATTGACCATACATAGCTTTGTCATCAACATTCATACAACGTTGACTGGGAAGACAGTGTTACCCTAAAAAAACAAAAAAAACAACAACATTTCTATTTAAATTCCCGTCAGTCTATATCTATGTACATACGTATATATGTGTATATATAAATACAGTTATCATAGTAAATGGAGTGAGAAAGTGTATGAGAACCTACGTAAATTATTTATATATACATCAACTTGTAGTGATTTCAGTCGAGGAACCAAATGGTGATCCATGTTTGTATATGATGAGATATACACTAACAAATATTACAAAAGGCCGGTGTACTTCTCCACGCCACACCAAACATGATCGACCTTTCAGCCATGTGGACATTATAATACGACAGTAAATCCCACTATTCGTTGATAAAATAGTAGACCAAGACTTGGCGGTTGGTAGCGATGACTACTTGCCTTCCATCTGGTCTTTCTGCTACATTATGGCCGACAAGCACAAAAAGCCCTCGTGTAGCAGTGATTGAAGACAAATTGTAAGATTGTGTGATACTCTAGAGTAAGTGTGTTACATGAGTTTTGGTTTTCTGTGTTTGATGTTCCATGTTTGTATAGTAAGTGTTCTGCTAAGAACAATTTAACAATAACAAACCGTTATGTCACATTCTGATACATAGTGTTATTAATTCATAACAAGTTAGTGTAGAATATCCTGTTTGTTGCCAACATTATTCATACCTGTTATTTCGTTATTTAAAAAGTTAATGTTGAACTTTGAACTCATCCGTAGTTTTTCAAACGCGAGAAAAGGATACCATAAACAGGAGACAGATGAACTGATGGACAGACACCACTGTTCACAGTATATATAAAACAAGTAGTAAATAATGTTCTCTGTCCAATCAAATATTGTCTACAGCTACTTTCAAAGTCAGTCTTCACTGATTTGTGTTTAGATCGAATTCTGTAACATCATAAAGGGTAAGATAAAAAGTCTGTAAAAAGTAAACCTCTAAGAAAATTGTACGAAAAACGAGGCTTGAGTATTTACTATGTCAAGAAATTATAATTAGTTATCAAATACAATAATAGAATTTGGGATTAGGAGTTAAAAGAACAATAGGTATATTGTCTATTGTTAAAAAATACGTCCATAGGCTATGGGATTAAGGGTTAAAACAATAGCTAAATTTTATACTGGAAATCTCGTCAGACTTCACATATAAACAAACATGAAAGTCTCGATTGGTTTCTCACATCTTTGTGACTTACATTCAATAAATATTACAAAATTATAAAGTTTAAAGTATATCTGAGTAAAATTGTTCGTACAGATTCATAATTATTATTTAAAGTTGTATGTTGTACAGATGTACCAGTGAAGTAGTCAACTAGGAATGACATTGTTCAGATGTATAGGTAAATTAATGAACCAGGCATGTTGTTTAAAGATATCAGTAGTCAACCAGGCATGTATGTTGTCAGGAGTTATCAGTAAAATACACAACCAGGCATGTGTGTTGTACAGACGTATCAGTAAAGTCGTCAAACATGCATATGTGTTGTACAGGTGTAGCAGTAAATTAGTCAACCAGGTGTGTCTGTTGTATGAAAAACTGCATTATGATCTACAGTTTGATACCAAAGTTAAAAACATAAATTTATAAAATAATAATTGAATAAAATATTGAATGCAAGTCAACAAACTGGATGACATAGCTTTTGACCTATCATTTGTATGGAAAGGATTAAATATCTTTACAATTATTACTATGATTTACTATATTTACTATGTTGTTGAGTGGTATCAGTAAAGTGGTCAACACAATATGTATGTTGTACAGATGTACCAGTGATGCTTAGTCACATGGTTGAGTGCCCCAAGTAAAAATTTTAGTTTGCCTGCGAGGGCAGTTTAGGGTATAAATTAGGCTTTTCTGCCAGCTATAGGTTAACTAAAACTGGGGGAAGACCTTATCGTGGTTTATGTTGTTTCTATACACGACACTGCAGATAGCAGTTTGCACTTGTTTTGACAGTAAAATAACCATGTTTTATTTCATCAATGGTTGAATAACTTTCCGTATCTGTTTCTCCCGTATCCGTTTATACCCTCGTCCCTAAGACATGTGTCCGGCAACGGCCACTTGCAAACTCTCTCTTTTATATGCAAAAACGGCTCGTTTGGGTTGAGAAATTCTCAACATATAAATTTCTCAACAAGTGGGTTTCTCGACATCACTGATTAAACTCTCTCTTTCTTTACCTGAAGATGATCTAGGAAACATTTTTTCTCCTTCTCAGTAAAAGTGTTAGTACCTATACCAGCCATTCTGATATACATTTTTATCTGAAGTGGGTTTCTCGTCATCAGTAATTGTTTTGTTTTTTTTGCTTTAAATACTGAAGATGGAATCTGTAAAATATTGAAAACTTTATGTCTGTTCCCTTCTGTTGTATGAATCTATTTCTTTATCTTCATTATAGTTATACTATTAATCATCAACCTTGAAATTTGCTTTCGTTCAGAAACATTCTTCGAAACGTGAATCCAAAGTTTATTCACTTTAAAGAAACAAACCGAAATGTTCAAAAGTCGATAGATTATCAGATTTGTCTGAAGATACTATTGTTTTGTTTTACATTTGGCTTAAAACTACACGAGGGCTATCTACACTAATCGTCCGTAATTTAGCAGTGAAAGAATAGAGGTACCTAGTCATCACCATACACTTACCACTCTTTCACAAACGAATAGTGAGACTGACCCTAACATAATTCCCCCCACCCCCATACACACATCATAAAGGGTGAGCATATTTAGTGGAGTAAAAGTTGGATCAAGAATTTCGTACAAAACATTAACAGAACATAATTTTACTGGAAAAGTTCAAAGTGTACTGTACTAACCTTAGAATCGTCGATACCAGTGTTGATTACAGTAATGTACTAAACAAGTGAAACCAATGGAATGAAGACAAATTGTTCAGTGTGAACATGTACAAAATTTGAGACTGAACTGACTGTTTAACAGCATTCATTCCTAGTTTCATCCTGGCGACCAGATTGTTAACCTATGTAATTATAACATAAATAATCAGTGTAAATCAGTGCTAGCTAAAGGTCTTCAGTTTTCTCTTCCACCACGTAAACTCTATGTACCTAACATAGTGTACACTTTCAAATCACAATACAGGTGTCAAAAGGACCTTCTTACGAAAGATAAAATAACTCTTTATCGACTCAGTTACTTTTTCATGACGAAAAAAAAGAAGTCTGCCTTTTCTACTTTTTATAAATTTATGTCTAATATTCGTCCTCACCATTTTAAGCCCTGAATAAATCTTTTAAAAGAACTATCATTAAATAAAAATATTTATGTAACATCGTCCGACAATAACATTGTTATTCTTAACGAAAATAATCAATTGGTCAAAATGGTGGTTATAAATTGTTATAAATGTATGACGTACGCATAAGAGAAGGAAAATAAAGACAGAAATATAAAACAAAAAAAAGTGGGATAACAGTGGGAAAAAACAGATGTTCAAAGTTTAGTTATAAAAAAGACAATTTCTTCTTTAAACTTAAGGTACAAATTGTGTTCAAAGTTTTGTAAGGCACAAATTGTACCTGGAGCATGAATAAAGGATCATTATTCGCGATTACGTGGATAACATTTTGTTAGTGTATATCTCGGATAAAAAAGTTTGAGATGTGACAAGTCACACATGTCGTCTCTAGATATGTGTGTATGGGTGTGTGTATATATGCATGTAATGTATGTATGTATTATACAGTCGTATTATATGAAATATAAAAATAGAGAGAACCACAAAATGTTTTATGATTAGATTAAAATACACAAATAGGCGCTACAAAGAAACAAACATTAAAGTTGAAAGAATACACATGTTATTACAAGTGATAAAAACAAATTGTAAAATTTTGTAATACTCTAGAGTAAGTGTGTCAAAATGGTTTTTGTTTTCTATGTTTGATGTTCCATGTTTGTACAGGAAGAGTTCTGTTGAAAGCCACTCAACAATAACAAACCGTTACGTTACATTTTAATTTTTAAATGACAGTGTTATTAATTCTAACAAGTTAGTGTAGAATATTCTGTTTGTTATTAATATTATTCGTACCTGTTCTTTCGTTATTTAAATAGTTAATGTTGAACTTTGACTTCGTCCGCTTTTTCAAACTCAGCGGGAGAAAAGGATACCATAAACAGACGACAGATGAACTGATGGACAGACACTAATGTTCACGATGTTTATAAAACAAGTAGTAAATAATGTTCTCTGTCCAATCAAATATTGTCTACAGCTGCTTTCAAAGTCGGTCTTCACTTCACTGATTGGTGTTTAGATCGAATTCTGTAACATCATAAAAGGGTAAGATAAAAGTCTGTAAAAAAGTAAACCTCTAAGAAAATTGTACGACAAACGAGGCTTGAGTATTTACTATGTCAAGAAATTATAATTAGTTATCAAATACAATAATAGAATTTGGGATTAGGAGTTAAAAGAACAATAGGTATATTGTCTATTGTTAAAAATACGTCCATAGGCTATGGGATTAAGGGTTAAAAACAATAGCTAAATTTTATACTGGGAAATCTCGTCAGACTTCGCATATAAACAAACATGAAAGTCTCGATTGGTTTCTCACATCTTTGTGACTTACATTCAATAAATATTACAAAATTATAAAGTTTAAAGTATATCTGAGTAAAATTATTCGTACAGATTCATAATTATTATTTAAAGTTGTATGTTGTACAGATGTACCAGTGAAGTAGTCAACTAGGAATGACATTGTTCAGATGTATAGGTAAATTAATGAACCAGGCATGTTGTTTAAAGATATCAGTAGTCAACCAGGCATGTATGTTGTCCAGAGTTATCAGTAAAATACACAACCAGGCATGTGTGTTGTACAGACGTATCAGTAAAGTCGTCAAACATGCATATGTGTTGTACAGGTGTAGCAGTAAATTAGTCAACCAGGTGTGTCTGTTGTACAGATGCACCAGTAAAGAAGTTAACCAGACATCTATGTTGTTCAGTTGTACAGGGTAATTTAGTGAGCCAGGTATCTATGTTGTTCAGTTGTACAGGGTAATTTAGTGAACCAGGTATCTATGTTGTTCAGTTGTACAGGGTAATTTAGTGAACCAGGCATCTATGTTGTTCAGTTGTACAGGGTAATTTAGTGAACCAGGTATCTATGTTGTTCAGTTGTACAGGGTAATTTAGTGAACCAGGTATCTATGTTGTTCAGTTGTACAGGGTAATTTAGTGAACCAGGTATCTATGTTGTTCAGTTGTACAGGGTAATTTAGTGAACCAGATATCTATGTTGTTCAGTTGTACAGGGTAATTTAGTGAACCAGGTATCTGTGTTGTTCAGTTGTACAGGGTAATTTAGTGAACCAGGTATCTATGTTGTTCAGTTGTACAGGGTAATTTAGTGAACCAGATATCTATGTTGTTCAGTTGTACAGGGTAATTTAGTGAACCAGGTATCTATGTTGTTCAGTTGTACAGGGTAATTTAGTGAACCAGGTATCTATGTTGTTCAGTTGTACAGGGTAATTTAGTGAACCATGTATCTATGTTGTTCAGTTGTACAGGGTAATTTAGTGAACCAGGTACCTATGTTGTTCAGTTGTACAGGGTAATTTAGTGAACCAGATATCTATGTTGTTCAGTTGTACAGGGTAATTTAGTGAACCAGGTATCTATGTTCTTCAGTTGTACAGGGTAATTTAGTGAACCAGGTATCTATGTTGTTCAGTTGTACAGGGTAATTTAGTTGTTGAGTGGTATCAGTAAAGTAATCAACACGATATGTATGTTTTACAGATGCTTAAGTAGTCAATCAGACATGTATGCTGTACAGATGTACCAGGGGGGGGGAGACCTTCTCATGGTTTATGACGATTCCACACACGACACTGCAGATAGCTGTTTACCATTGTTTTGAAAGTAAAATAGGCATGTTTTGTTTCATCAATGGTTGAATAGCTTTCCTTGTCTGTTTCTGTATATAATTAATTCAAACACTAAATATTAAAAATGTGTCGATAAAAGAGAAACATGCGAGTACTTACCATAAAGAATTCGATAGAACTGTATCGATACGACTTGTGTATCTGTATGAAATTTGGCAAACTTTCAGTGTATATAATATATATTTGTGTTAACATTTAGTGATTCAATAAAGAGGAAATATATAGTACATGTTGTCTTCATTTGTTTGATAAACATGTTATCTGCAAAGTAAAACTTACTTTGTATGTAATGCTATTAAGTAACATAACAAATTAACAATGACAGAATGAACAGACAAATATTACGACTGTGGTTTTGAAGTGTGTGTCATGGACACCTGTGAACATCGATCAAGCAAGCTCCTTGATCTGCTGCTCTGTCCAGCAGTGTCTTGTAAGCACAAGCAATACATTCCCGATGATTACTCACAGGGTTGAGTGCCCCAAGTAAAAATTTCAGGCTGCCCGCAAGGACAGTTCAGGGTGTAAATTAGGCTTTTCTGCCAGCTATAGGTTAACTAAAACTGGGGGAAGACCTTATCGTGGTTTATGTTGTTTCTATACACGACACTGCAGATAGCAGTTTGCCCTTGTGTTGACAGTAAAATAACCATGTTTTATTTCATCAGTGGTTGAAAAATTTTCTGTATCTGTTTATACACTCGTCACTAAGAGATGTGTCCGGCAACGGCCACTTGGAAACTCTCTCTTCCTTAACCTGAAGATGACCTAGGAAGGTCGAAAGTTTTTCTCTCCTTCTCAATACAAGTGTTCGTACCAATACCAGGCATTCTAATATACAATAAAAGTGTTACTACCAATACCAGTTATTCTGATACACAACACAAGTGTTATTACCCATACCAGCCATTCTGATATGCAATAAAAATGTTAGTACCCATACCAGCCATTCTGATATACATTACAAGTGTTAATACCCACACCAGCCACTCTGATACACAATAAAAGTGTTAGTACCCATACCAGCCATTCTGAAAAACAGTACAAGTGGTAATACCCATACCAGTCATTCTGATATACAATACAAGTGTTAGTACCCATACCAGCCATTCTGATACATGATATACGTAAAAGTGTTACTACCCATACAAGTGTTAGTACCCATACCAGCCATTCTGATATAGAATACAAGTGTTAATACCCACACCAGCCATTCTGATATGCAATAAAAGTGTTAGTACCCATAGCAGCCATTCTGATATACAATACAAGTGTTAGTACCCATACCAGCCTATTATGATATACAATAAAGTGTTACTACCCATACCAGCCATTCTGATATACAATACTAGTGTTAGTACCCATACCAACTATTCTGATATACAATAAAGTGTTAGTACCCATACCAGCCATTCTGATACAAAATACATTCTGAGTGTTAATACCCATACCAACTATTCTGATACACAATAAAAGTGTTAGTATCCATACCAGCCATTCTGATATACAATACCCAAAGTGTTAATACCAAGTGTTAGTATACCAGCCATTCTGATATACAATACAAGTGTTAGTACCCATACCAGCCATTCTGATACATACAATACAAGTGTTAGTACCCATACCAGCCTTTCAATAAAAGTGATATACAATACAGGTGTTAGTACCCATACCAGCCATTCTGATATACAATACAAGTGTTGGTACCCATACCAGCCATTCTGATACACAATACAAGTGTTAGTACCCATACCAGGCTTTCCCGTTATACAATACAAGTGTTAGTACCCATACCAGCCATTCTGATATACAATACAAGTGTTACTACCCATACCAGCCATTCTGATATACAATACTGGTGTTAGTACCCATAAAAACTATTCTGATATACAATAAAAGTGTTAGTACCCACACCAGCCATTCTGATACAAAATACAAGTGTTAATACCCATACCAGCTATTCTGATACACAATAAAAGTGTTGGTATCCATACCAGCCATTCTGATATACAATAAAAGTGTTAATACCCATACCAGCCATTCTGATACACAATACAAGTGTTAGTACCCATACCAGCCATTCTGATATACAATACAAGTGCTAGTACCCATACCAGCCTTTCCGATATACACATACAAGTGTTGGTACCCATACCAGCCATTCTGATATACAATACAAGTGTTAATACCCACACCAGCCATTCTGATATGCAATAAAAGTGTTAGTACCCATACCAGCCATTCTGATATACAATACAAGTGTTAGTACCCATACCAGCTATTATGATATACAATAAAAGTGTTGTTACTACCCATACCAGCCATTCTGATATACAATACTAGTGTTAGTACCCATACCAACTATTCTGATATACAATAAAAGTGTTAGTACCCACACCAGCCATTCTGATACAAAATACAAGTGTTAATACCCATACCAGCTATTCTGATATACAATAAAAGTGTTAATACCCATACCAGCCATTCTGATACACAACACAAGTGTTAGTACCCATACCAGCCATTCTGATATATGAATATAAAAATATTAGTACCCATACCAGCCATCCTGTTTATACAATAAATGTGTTGACTTGCAGTGTACTCATACCAGCCATTCTGATATACAATACAAATAGTGTTTGTAGTATCCATACCAGCCATTCTGATATACAATACACATGTTAGTACCCATACCAGCTATTCTGATACACATATTACAAGTGTTAGTACCCATTCCAGCCATTCTGATATGCAATACAAGTGTTAGTACCCATACCAGCTATTCTGATATACAATACAACTGTTAGTACCCATACCAACCATTCTGATACACAATACAAGTGTTAATACCCATACTAGCCATTCTGATACACAACACAAGTGTTAGTACCCATACCAGCCCTTCTGATACACAATACAAGTGTTAATACCCATACCAGCTATTCTGATGTACAATACAAGTTTTAGTACCCATTCCAGCCATTCTGATATACAATACAACTGTTAGTACCTATACCAGCTATTCTGATACACAATATAAGTGTTAGTACCCATACCAGACATTCTGATACACAATACATGTGTTAGTACCAATACCAGCTATTCTGATGCACATTTTTATCTGAAGTGGGTTTCTCGTCATCAAGATTTTTTTACTTTAAATACTGAATCTGTAAAATATTGAAAACTTTATCTCTGTTCCCTTCTCTTGTATGAATCTATTTCTTCATCTTCAATATAGTTGTACTATTAATCATCAACCTTGAAATTTGCTTTCTTTCAGAAACATTCTTCAAAACGTGAATCCAAAGTATCTCCACTTTAAAGAACCAAACCAAAATGTTCAAAAGTTGTTAGCTTATCAGATTTGTCTGAAGATACTATTGCTTTGATTTACATTGGGCTGAAGCTACACGAGGACTATCAACGCTAGTCGTATGTAATTTAGCAGTGAAAGAATAGAGGTACCTCATCATCACCATCCACTAACCACTCTTTCACAAACGAATAGTGAGATTGACCCTAACAATGTTCTCCCTCTCCCACACACACATCATAAAGGGTGAGCATGTTTGTTGGAGTTGGATCAAGAATTTCGTACAAAACATCAACAGAACATAAATTTTACTGGAAAAGTTCAAAGTGCATTGTACTAACCTTAGAATGATTGTTGACAGTGTTGATTACACCGATGTACTAAACAAGTGGAACCAATGGAACGAAGACAAATTGTGCAGTGTGAACAAAATTTGAGGCTGAATTGACTGATTAACAGCATTCATTCCTAGTTTCATCATGGCGACCAGATTGTTAACCTATGTAATCATAACATAAATAATCAGTGTAAATCAGTGCTAGCTAAAGGTCTTCAGTTCTCTCTTTCACCACGTAAACTCTATGTACCTAACATAGTTTACACTTTCAAATCACAATACAGACACCTAGAAAACCTTCTTACGAAAAGTAAAATAACTCTTTATTATCTCAGTAACTTTTTCATGACAAAAATAAAGAAATCTGCGTTTTCTACTAATGATTTTATCCCTAATGTTCGTCCTCAGCGTTTAAGCCTTGAAGAAATATTTTAAAAAGAACTATCGTTAAATAAAAATATTTATGTTTTTTGGTCCGACAATAAGATTGTTATTCTTAACTAAAATAATTACATGATCAAAATGGTGGTTATTCTTTTCAACAAAAGCACATTAAAAATCCTTATTAATACCTATTAATTCATTATCGTCGAACGTGAAGAAACATTCCAAAGATACCTGAGAGAACTTAGAAAGAAAAATATTGTAGACATTTGATTGATAATGATACGACACCAAGTAAAACATCACGGTATATTGAGTCGCTATTGTGGATTATATAGATATAATTATCCTAAATTTACTAAAATCACGAACTAAAAGCACAGTTAATTAATAATACAGGAAGATGGTATAGGCTATCTATTAACCATTGCAGCATTATCTTATACTGAAAAAATATATTTTAGTAAATCCAATACAAAGTATTAATTACGTTATATTTTCTAATCTAACATATCTGAAGGTCATGGCCTGGCATGGCCAAGCGCGTAAGGCGTGCGACTCGTAATTCGAGGGTCGCGGGTTCGCGCCCGCGTCGCGCTAAACATGCTCGCCCGTGGGGGTGTATAATGTACGGTCAATCCCACTATTCGTTGGTAAAAGAGTAGCCCAAGAGTTGGCGGTGGGTGGTGATGATTAGCTGCCTTCCCTCTAGTCTTACACTGCTAAATTAGGGACGGCTAGCACAGATAGCCCTCGAGTAGCTTTGTGCGAAATTCAAAAAAAAAACAAAACTGAATGACATGGCGTGCATATTTGTATCTATGTAACCGAAACAACAAATACATTGTGTCACTATCTATAAAATGGCAACACACAAAAATATCTATAAAAATTCCCACTTTGGTATTCTAAATTTAGACAATTATAAAAATAACTACTTTACGTACGACAAACCTATATTTATCAAAGAACAGAATTTTAAAGTACTGTCCTTGTAACAAGAACCCGACTTTCACTAGGACTAAATCTGAAGGTTTGGTTATATCTTTATTGATGTAATTTATAAATATAGTTTTAAGAAAAGGAGTTAAACTGTTAATTTTTAAATAAAAGATAACACACTTAACAGACCAAAAATAACGTTTGCTTAGCACAATGAGAACAGTTTTCCACTGTATTAATTACTGCAAAAAATAATATTTTTTGTCTTGGAAAATTGTCTCATTTTCGAAATTTTTCAGTACGACGCTATATAAAACAGCCCAGTATTTGCTAACTGTAATTGCTATGCCTCTCACAGGTTGCAGAGTAAAGTGAATGTTAGTAGTTGTCCGAATTTTGTTTCTCATTTCAAGAATTTAATTCAGATTTATTGAATGATCTTATGTAAATATACAATAAAAATATTCATACAAAACTTTAACCCTACAAATTCCACTGGTCCAAATACCCGTGAAATGTAAGGTGGGTAATATTTTGCAATAAAATTTTTTCTTTCTTCTCAAAGTTCGGCTTTTATTTTAATATCTGGTCTCCATAGTTACTATATGCAAATATTTAGTAATATTGTGGTTCCATTTTATTGTTGTCTTTCTTCACAGTTTGTATTGGTTTCAAAGGTAACGATACTCTTGAATCAATTGTTGTAATGAAATGACGTAAGCCAAAGAGAAGGAAAATGACAGAAAAATAAAACTGATAAGTGAGGAGGTAGCAATGGGAAAATTTAGATATTGAAAGTTGAGTTATGAAAACGAAAATGTATCATTTAAATGTAATAAAGAAATTGTACCTATATTATAAATAAAGGGTTGTTTTTCGCGATCACGTGTATGACGATTTGTCTGTGTAGATCTCAGAACAACAAGATTTAAATGTGACAAGTTTTATTTGTCGTCTGTAGATTTATTCTGTACATACGACTTTAACCTTATATATATATATTTATATACACTATATGTATGTATTATATAAAATATAAAAATAGAGAGAACCACAAATTTTTTAAGATTATATTAAAGTAAACAAATAGATGCTACTAAGAAACAAATATTTAAATTTGAAAGGTATATACAGTTTACTAACAGTGATAAAAACAAACTGTAAGATTGTGTGATACTCGTGGTTTTTTAAACTATACTTCATGAAGTCCTTGAAATCAATGTATTTCTCATTTACTTTTTATGTTTTAAGAAATACAACTAAAATGTAAACATCAATAAATAAATAGTAATATGCATGTGTATATGATACAGTAACGTACGGTAGCCGAAATAGCATAGTTTTGTAGGCCAATAACGTAGTTAGGCCTACTGCATTTGTGTTATTGTCTCAACGAAGGTAAATTTAACACCACATTATACCACATTCAACACTTGACAACTTTAAAACAAGAGAACAGTAAATTTTATGAGCAAGTGCACATATAACACCTTCATACACATATGCTGCGAAATTCGACATACATAAAATGGATGAGCAGTAGCACTGAACACCTGCGACATCAGATCCTGCACCAGTGGTTCCCAACCTTTTTTATAACCCGCACCTCTAAAAAAATTTTAATATGTTCTCGCACACCTCACAGTAATTATTTATTTAAGAATAAAGGTGAAGATGGCCAAAACAAATTTTTATAATTAGTTTTAATCGTATGTAAAAACAAAACGAAACATTTGGAAAGAAAAATATTACAACAAACTAAAAGTTGCATGAACCCTACATGGCCGACAAAAAAATATGTTATCTGGTTGGGAAGCACTGTCCTACAGTGTTTACTGAACCGGCGAAACTTTGAACCATATAATAAATATTTTTACACATTTTAATTACAATTTTATTACCCTTGGAAATTTCGTTTGTAAGTGTTGTGGAAACATGAGCCGCTTAGTCAATATTCGACCTTTCACTGGGACTGAACCTGAAAATGTGATTATATCTATAATGGTGTAATTTATATAGTTTTAAGGAATGGAGTTCTTCTTAAAAAAATATTTTTAAACAAATAATACCACATTTAATTGATAAAAAATACATTGTACATCAGTACAATCCGAACACTTTTCGCCCGTAGTACTTGCTGTAAAATAGAATCTTTTTTCTTATAAAATATTCACTTTCACTGTACTATTCACTATGACGCTTTCTAAATCAGCCCAAAGTTTGCAAACTAATTACTTAGCTTCACATAGGTTATATAGTGACGTAAATGTTACTTACGAGTTGTCTAACTTTCGTCTCTTACTACAAGAATTTAATTCATATTTATACAAAGAACTTATCAGAAAAAACAATCAAAATACTTATACAAAACTTTATACCGACAAATTATACTGATCGAAGTACCCATTATATACACTATAAAATTTAGTTCTTTCTTCGCACAGTTCGATTCTTACTTTAAGATTTCGTCTCCTTAGTTACTATACGCAAATATTCAATAATATTATGGTTCCATTTTATTGTTGTCTTTCTCAGTTTATATTGGTTAGAAATCAAGCAATATATCATGCTTGAAGTATCTGACTGCCAGGTGTTCACAATGAAGAAAAAACAGGGAAAAACTCTGCAAAGCAGGGATCACTTTTGATAAGTACAACTAATTCTGCATTTTTCCCTACCATTGCACCTAATCTAACCTAACCTTAACCTCACCTAACTAACCTAACCTTAACCTCACCTAACTAACCTAACCTAACCTAACCTAACCTAAACCTAACTTAACTAACCTAAACCTAATCTAACCTAAACCTTAACCTAACTAACCTACCCTACCCTATCCTACCCTAAACCTAACATTACTAATCTAACCTAACCTAAACCTAACACAACCAAACCTAATCCTAACCTAACTAACTCAGCTAACCTAGCAATCAATTAATCTCCTAACCTAACTAATTACTAACTCTAACCTAGCAATTCAATCTAACCTAACTAACCTACCCTGGCCTCATAAATCTAACCTAAAACTCTAGTTTAACTTTAATATTACCTAACATTACCCCCAATCTAACCTAAATTCTAATCTTAACGTCTAAATAACCTAAACTCAAATCCTAACCTAACTAACCTAACTCTACTTCCTAACTCTAACTCTAAACCTAACTTAACTCAATACTCCTATTCTAACCTACTAATTAATCTAAACTCTAACATTACCTAACCTAACTAACTTAACCTATAATTAAACGTAACCAACCTAATCTAACCAAAACTAAACTTAACTCTAACCTAACTATACTCACTTCCAATCCTAAACCTAACCTATCCTAATCTAACTTAACTTAAACCTAACCAATAAACTTAACCTAATTCCAACTAATCTAATATAACCCACCTAACTCTAACTAAATCAATCTAAACTTAAATCCTAACCTATAAGAAACCTAATCTAACCTAAATTAACACTCAAATTTAACTTCCACTTACTTGGGAATTTTAAATCTAAACCTCAACCATACCCAATTAACCTAATTCTCTAATTTCTAATCTAGTTAATCTCTAATTCTAAACTAACATTAACCTAATCTAAAATCCTAACCTAACTCTAATAATCTAACCTAACTTCTAATCCTAACTCTAACTTCTAATCTAACTAACCTAATTCTACTCTAATCTTCCCAATCCTAAACTGAAACTTAACTTCAACTATACCTAACCTAATTAAAATCCTATCTTAATTCTAAATCTTAACCTATACCTAAATTCTCCAATCCTAAATCTAAATCAACTCAATCCTATCTTAATTTACCTAATATAACTTAAACTTACTATAACCTAATCTAAACTCTACTCCTAAATAATTCAATCTAAAACTCTAACTATAAATTTAATCTAATCTAATCCTAATTGCAATCTAAACTCTAATCTAATCCTAATCTTAACTTAATCTTCACTAAATCTTAATTCTAATCTAAATCTAATTCTAACCTCTAATCCTGCAACCTAAATCTAATATCCAATTCTAATCCTCTAATTTAAACTAACCTAATTCTAACTCTATCTTAATCCTAACCTAACTCTAACATTTGCAATTCTCTAAATCCTAACTCTAATTCAATCTAAACCTAACTTAACCTAAACTCCAATCCTAATTCTATTAACCTAACCTAATAAATTCCAATATAACCTTAACCCAACAATCAATCTAACTAACTAACCTAATGTCCTAATCCTAACTTTAAATCTAAATCCTAACCCTAACTAATTCTAACCTAACCTTAACCTAATCCTAATAACCTAACTCTAATTCAATCTAAAACCTAACCTAATCCTAAAATTAACCTAATTAAACCAATCCTTAACTCTAAATTTAATTCCTAATTCTATTCTAAATCCTACACCTAACAACCTAAACTTTAATCCTAATTCAACTCCTAAACCTCCCAATCCCTAATCCCTAACTAAAACCTAATATAATCTAATTCAATCTAACTCCACCTAACATCTAAATCTAAAATCTAATCCTAACCTAACCTAAACCTAAACTTCTAATCTAATCTAACCTAACTCTAAATCCCAATCCTAAACTTAAACGCCTAATCCTAACTTCCACTTCTAACTATCCCTAACCTAATCTAACCTAACCTAAACCTAATCCTCTCCTAACTCTAAATAACTAAATCCTAACCTAATCCAACTCTACCAATTCTAACCCAACTCCTAAACTCCTAATTCAATTCTTAACCTAATTCCACCTAACTAACTAAAAACTAATATAATCCTAACTCCTAACTATAACCTAATCTACATTAACTTAATCTCTAACTTTAAACCTAATCTAACCTACCCTAAATCTAATCTAACTCTAAACCTTACCCAACTTTAACCTAATTCTAATTTAAATTATAATTTAAATTAATCTAATCGAATCCTAATCTAATCCTAAATCTGAACTTAATACTCTAATCTAATCCCTAACTCTAACTCCCTAAATCCTAACTTCTAAATTTAAATCTAATCTCTAATTTTAAATCTCAATCTAATTCTAATTCAACTGAACTCTAATTAATTCAACTCTAATATAATATATCCCTTAAATCTTAAATCCTAACTTAATAATTCTAATTCTAATCTAATTCAACTTAATCCTAATATAACCTTAAACCAATCTAATTAACCAATCCTAATGTAAGAAACCTAACATAACCTAAACCTAACCTAACCTAATGTAAGAAACCTAACATAACCTAAACCTAACCTAACCTAAACCTTAACCTGACCCTAACCCAACCTAACTCTTACCTAACCCAAAACCTAGCCTAACCAAACCTAACTCTAAACCTAAACCAACCCTAACCTTACCTACTGAAATATAAGCAACCTGGCTACAGTGGAATCTGAATCCACTGAGCAATTTCCAGAATTGGAGACGTAATAAAAATGTTTTTATCTATTTAGCGTAATCTAAAACTTATATTTTATTTACCTTTATAATAATAAATAATACACATGAAAAACCAGAAATATAGTACTTAAATGGGTATATTTTATCAACTCTCAATTAAAACTAACTATTATTATAATGGTATTACTTCACGAAATGATTGTTCGTTAATCAAAAATATAACAAAGAATACAAAATAACATGCTAAAAGCACACATTGCCCTAGGACTATACAAATTTTCAGGCTTTCTTACTATTTAATAAACCTAATAAAAATTTAGCTAAACTTGCCAATGTGTTTCCTGTTGGAATAAAATTTACACTGGAAGCAAAATAGACAAACTGCTATACAGAAAACAATGTAACATAATATGCAGTGTGTTAGATTAAATATTTGGATTTCTATTGGTTATAAGTAATATAGTTTTAAAAATCAATAAGAATAAATATTGGAAGCTTGTGAAAGAGAAAATGTAATGTGTGGGTGTGGCTAAAGGGACTTGATTTTCTAGTTTATCACTCTGTAATCAAATAAGATTGTAGGCTATGAAAATTATACTTTGTCTGAGTAATAACAATATTATAATGAGCAACTTATGTTAAATTTTGTACTTTTGTAGATGTGGTAAATAAATAACAAAAGGGGAAATACTAAAAGGTAAAACATCACAATTCTGAAACAATGGAAAATTGAAGACATTTTTAAATCTTGTCTCATAAAACTAGCAAATTAAAACTATATAGTTTCCAAATTTGTATTACAAGCTAAGTTTTGTTACCAAGTTTATATTCCATGATAATAAAAGTAATTTAATTAACTTTTGAATATAACTCAGTAAACTCTCATGACATGCCTCTATCAATATAATTAATGTAAATATGAAAGAACGAAAGCCCAAACACTGACTCTCAGGAACTCCACAAATAACAAGGATGCAGTTTAAATAAGGCACTCAAGTGATCAATGTTTCTCTGAAAGTTTAAATAGTCTGAAACCAGGTACTATACATGTAAACAATAAATATGTAAAAAGCCACTTATCACATAAGTATTTAATTTATATACTGAACTTTCAGAAAAACATGTCATTCATATACTGGTTGGCTTGCCAACCCTTTATCTTTATTTATTATTACTTTCACTTTCATTTCTTTTGTATATTATCTAATATTTCCAGCTGTTATTTCATTCAGTTGATTAAAAATAACAGTTCTTTTCCAATGTATGATACAACTGATATAATATGGATGTTCACATAATGTAGAATTACCTTTTTTCCCCAACACTTTAGTTGGGTTTTTTTTTCATTCTAAATTTTAAGTTTCTTTCAGTTTGATCTATGTATACAACAAACTAAGCTAAAACTATGGCTTGTCAAAATTCCATCAGTTTTTATTTACTAGTATTCTACAGCTTTCCTCACTACCAAAGTTGAATAAGTTGACTAAATTTCATTAAACAATGCTTATATGTCATCTTTTTTTTTTAACTATACATGTTCAGACATTTTGTATTAGCCAAGAAAGATTACATACAGATATCTTGTTCCTAAAGCAAATAAAGGATCAGCATGATTGGTAGCAGGGATTCAAACCTGCAACCTGTATATTACAAATTGAGTTCCCATGCCTGAACCACTAGTTAACATGTTAATTCTACTATTATGTGCCAAATACACTGTTAGTATGTAAAATTATCCAAGGGATTAGTAGGATAAAAGCTTGTAATATCTTTGCTATATTGTGAACACAAGAAGGCATAATGTTAGAAATTTAAAAGAAAAATGTCAAGATACCAGCAAAACTTGTTTTATAATTGTGATTGGTTTATGAAATGAGTTATTGTTATCACTAGTAGAGGGCAGCACTTTCTCAGATAAGGATATTTAACTACAGCCTCTAGGAACAAATGGCACCTTGTTGTGCTTATTTTATGTTTTTAATAAACTATTTTGATAAATTACTTTTAACCTATTTCATAGTTTTAAGCCACCCTAAATGTTACTTTAAACTATATAACTATTCAATGTATTATATTTATTTCTAAATTCCATCTCTTTTCTCTGTATTAAGTCATCTGCATCTATTCTTCACAAATGTTAAACTGAAGATAAAAAAAGTGAAAACAACATTCACTTATTAATAAGACAGGAATATGAAAATGTACTACAAATTAAAATATACATATGGAAAGAAATCTCATTTCCTATTCAGCCTTATTCAAAACTTAGATAATTTAAACTGAAGCAAATTACTTTCACCTGCTTTACTTAATTATTAATAAAGACAACTTAAACTTCCAAGACTCAATAAATCCAACAAATGTTGGATTAAACCAACCAACTAATGATAAATTACTCAATATTCAGCTTCTAAATGTCATCATGATATTTCTGAGTTATTTTTTAATCCTAGGATTAACCGTATTATCATTCTTAGCTATTTTTTAACTCTGTACATTTATGGATGTAATGTTTTACTAGTTAGGTTACGTTGACGAAATTAATTACTTTCAATTATAACTAGCTGAGCAGTTTGTTGTTCTGGTCAACTGAGTAGGAATGAGGTCAAAGCAGCTGTCCGATTATAAATACTTGACACTGATGCTCGGACAAATAAATCAGGGTAGTTCTATGACACTTTTGTTAATTTAGAAGGTGGAACAGTGAATAGAGGAAAAATATCTTTTTTTTATTTTATATACATAATATGTAAAGCGACATTTCGGTGAGAATACGAGTTATCATTTCCATATTAAATGATAGACATTTAGAAAGGTAGTTACTGTTTGACAGACTTGTAATAATCATCTCTGACAGAAATATGACCTTGAATGTTGTTCAATAGTTTGTGTATTTCAATCCATCTCATTCAGTAAATGTCACTTACCGCTGTCTCCAACTGGACACAGCAGATAGCCCGAGGTGGTTTTGCTATAAAAACACACACAGAGAAATGTTATTTACATTTAATAAGGTTAAAATACTGTTATACAATCTTTTTATCCATCAAACCCCCCCAAAGACCGAATAATAATGTAGTGTTACAAAATACAATAGATCTAATACTAACGTCTTATAACAAGTGTAATTAATTATAATTGTGCTTTGCCAGCTTAAAAACAAAGTTAGTGTAAAGAATTTTGTTCTTAGCAAGTTAAAACAAGATAAAAGTAAACACTAAATGAAGTTTTAAGTTTCAACAGGCTTCTTGGTTTATCACATGTTTTTCAACTTGTATAAACACTAACTTGCACTTAAATAATATATATACATATACACATATATATTAAGTTATAATATTGCTACTTCATAATCAAATTTTTGTTAACTGTACATTATTAAAATTGTCCATTTTTACTAACCTTTTTTTTTCTCAAAAACAATTTTTATTTACAAAGTCTATATTCATTGTTAAAAAATAAGTTAACTTTGTTCATTAATACAATAAGTTATTATTTTTTGTCACCTTCGGTTTGTGTTTACAATGCATCTTTTAAGAAAGCCGAAATTTTATAGAAGTGAGTCGGACTTAGACTGTCTGTTCGCGTCGAGAAAGAGACAATAAAGTTGAATCACGGAACACAGAAGGTATAAAATAATTATAATAACCTAATTTTATAATGTTACTATAAAAGTTTCTGTATTAACTTTGTTTAAAAATACGTTTCAAAATATACATGTTTTTCTTCCGCTGAATTATGTTTTTCAAAACAGCATGTGCATTGTGATGTTAAACCTAAAGTATTTCATATTATCAGCAGTTTGTTCATCTATATGCATATGATATTTCATTTTTTGTTTTATATTATAAGTTGCATATCAAATGAAACTATGATCACATCGAAACAGACACACGTAAAATAATTCTCTGATTTTGTTTATAAATTGATGAATTGTCTCACCAGATAAAACTTATAATAAAATGTTCAGATCGAAATTACAGATACTTTTAGACCACTATTAATCTTTAGCTCTAAATATCTGAATATTCACATGTTACTCGTACAGTCGTACTTAGTCCTGCATAAGGTCGAGCCGGGTGCGACCTAGAGATTAGCTTGTGCATTGGAAGATCCAAGATTCATGTTGCGATATACTACTGATTGCTGAAAACTCCAACTGTGATACGTTTTGATAGAAACATACAATCCCAATACTCGGTTAAGAGTAACTGAATAGACAGCGGTTAGTACTGTCTGGCTGTTCTTCATCTAGTAATCATTTACAAAGCCAGTGATAGCTATGGCTAAAGTTTTGGGATCTGTCCCAGTTCTTTCGCCCATGTATTGCAAAAGATGTCATCAAAATTAAAAATATCAAATACTTACATAAGTACTTTTATTACCACTTTAACTTAACCATAAATTGATGTTTAACCCTACAAAAGTACACATGTATTTACTTATTAACTACATACTAAGACATAATCTTACAACAAAAGTACTTTAATACTTTTCTTTCAAACTTCATATGTGGACTTGATTTTTGATAAACATGATAACATTCTTGTAACATATCACATTGAATCATCGTCCCATTTAAATTCTGAAAATTGATTAACCAACTTAATAAGATATGGTTTAATCACACAGTTTGTTTGTTGTTGAACAGTTGATGGTTGTCTTCTTTACCCGAATGACAACATGTACATGTATATACACAGCTTGTTTCAATATTCTGATAATGTATGGTGCTACAGTCCTTCGGATCAACCTTTACTTTACTGCCTCACGTGTTACCATTTAATTACACCTCATTATTTAGCTGGCGTTACAGCAGCCAATAAGGGTTTGTAAATGTGACAATATCTGGAAATACATTTGATCTAATTCGATGTAAAATCCAGAGAACTTTCTTCTGTGTCTATTTACTTGGTTATGTGGTTGAATTCCTGTTTTCCGAGGGACAGGGGCATTACTACAGGATCAGTTAAAACCTGATAGATTGAGATATGTAGTACAGGATGAACAACAAGTAAGGGATCAAGTTAGAACCTGGTAGATTGTGATGTGTAATATAGGATGAACAACAAGTAAGGATCAGTTAGAACCTGGTAGATTGAGATATGTAGTACAGGATGAACAACAACTCAAGTGATTAGTTAGAACATTGAGATATGTAGTACAGGATGAACAACAACAAGCAAGGATCAGTTAGAACCTGGTAGATTGAGATATGTAGTACAGGATGAACAAAAAAGTAAGTGACTCCAGTTAGAACCTGGTAGATTTAGATGATGTGTGCGGCTATAGGATGAACAACAAGTTAGGACTTCAGTTAGAACTGGTAGATTGAGATATGTAGTACAGGATGAATAAACAACTAAGGATCAGTTAGAACCTGGTAGATTGAGATAATGTAGTACAGGATGAACAACAAGTAAGGGATCAGTTAGAACCTGACACATTGAGATATGGCCTTCAGAATGAACAAACAACTGATCTATCGTACATTATTTGCGTAGTCATTATTACGTGCGATGGTAACCAGAAAACATTACTAAAAATGTTCAAACTATTGAATCCACATTTATATATAAAGTACAGGATGAGCAACAACTGAAGTATTACGAGTGCCTTAACCATTTGGCCATGCTGAGCTGTCATAGAAGGGAAACTGCTTCACCTGAAGAATATTGTTATATTCTATTTATCAGACAGTGAAGATGGAATAAACATTTTGATTAAATAATGTAAAATAATTTTCCATACCTTCAAACCAAGCCTCCTAAAATTATTCGTTTTTCTATTCTGACTGTTTTGACACAAACACCATAACAGCACATCTTTCAGTGACAATGGTCAATATACAGTTTTTTTTACCATTTTCTACTCCCTTACTTCTACCTCAATTCTTCTTTCCTCAGTATTCTTCTTTTCTCTTTTTTTTTTTTCTGTCTCAACAAGTTTCCCTAAATTTCTAAAGTACAAAAATTATTTCCATATACCTTTAGAAATTATTTCCATACCTTTTGCACAACTTATTAGGAAGAATACTGCTCACTGATTGTGAACCCAAAGGATTTTGTTACGTATTGTAAATTGTCTTTATTCTCTGTGTTTTATGGTGTTAAAAATTTCTAGTTCAGCATGTAATTTAATTTATTTATTCATGTGAATTAAAACGTTTCAAGTCAACCATTGACACAGCAGTATGCCTGCAGTATTAATACTCAAGAAACCTGGTTTCTTGAAACGTATAGTGGACATTTACAGCTAGATGGGTAGTTATGTGCTTAACAAACAAACAAACAAAAGTTTGAGTTTTGTTGGCATCTTGTTCAAGTGCGTAAGCCAAGAGTAGTGTTAACTCCATCTTTTCTTACTTCTAATCCATCTATACTTGTCTATTTTTAACACTTTGAGAAGCCCTTAATGGATTAAACAGTGCCACTTTTTTTCCTTCCCCAAAGCATTCCATGGCTTACTTTCAACGTTCAATGCTTTCTTCTAGGTGTAAATTATGGTATTATTTTTAAACACTCACTACACTTTCCCTTACACCTTTGATTGATTAAGGTTGTTTTGCTAATGATAAAGACTGACACTTTTAATGTCTTTTGTTGTTCTTGTTTCCTTCAAATTTTGAGCTTTTTCTATTGAAAATTGGTAAGATAATACTGTGGTTTAACACGCCCAGACACTTTTTTCAATATTTGTTAGGCCTTTTAAGAATTTTAAGGAATTATATAGTTACACATTTATTTAGGGTGATATAGTATGAGGTTCACTAAGTTGAAAGTTCACAAATTGGTTTATATTATTCTTTACAGTTTTTTTACTGACAGCAAAGATTTTCTTGCTCTGCCTAGCCAGTTTGACTGTGTGGGTATTTGGGTATTTATGTTGTTAAATACCCAGGAGGGTCAGGTACATTTGACTCTTCCTCCCTCCCGAACGATTATAGCGTCTGTCTATTAGGGTTTGTTTTTTTTTAAAGCTTTGGGGCAGAGTAAAAGTATAACATCATACTCAGGTCCATTTCAGGGCTCAGTCCATGCATGGACGAACAAGAAGTTTTTTTGTTGTTTTTTTTTTCCATTTAATTTTTTTTTTGTATTTTCATATATATATATATTTTTTTTTTTGTTTTTTTCTCCTTTTTCTCGATTGAGAGAATGCTACTACTACTTGTAGTAACACAAACACTCACACACGGAACAGAAAGTATTATTAATTATTATTATTCAATACTTGAATAATAATTCAAAAAAGAGAAGAAAAATAATAATAATAATAATGATTAAAAAAAGAAAATAATAATTATAAAAAATAAAAAAGAAACAAGGACTAAGTGTCTAGTGCATAGTGGCCAGCTTGTGTTACATTTCTTAAATATATGTTAAAAGGGGAGAGGTATTTAGGACCATTTATGATCATGTACGTGATATCTGTCGAGATCACACATTAAGTCATTTTGTGCCAATTTTATTGAAATATTTTAGAGAATTATGCAAGAGTCTCTCAGCCATTGTATCTATGTTTGGTTACCCCAGGTATGAATGTGGTTGAGGTGCTACGTGGTACTTTTGTATGCTGAAGTTAGTACAGAATTTTGTATACGTTGAAGTTTCTGTACATGTGTGGGTGCTATGTTAATCCAGGCAGGTGATGCATATTCTATTGTTGGTCTAATGTAACGTTTTGTAGATTTTAAGTATTTTAAGTCTGGTGATGTTCCTCCTGATTTTACCTGAAAGACTTCCTTGCATAATTTTGCTCTTTTCCAGATTCGTATCAGTACATTTTAATATGTGGTAGCCAATGTTAATTTTGAGTCATAGGTTAGACCTAGAAATTTAGCAGAAGTAGCAGTCAGTAAAAGTGATCCATTCATATAGAGTTTTGGTGGATCTTTTTTTCAGCTTATTCAGTCTGCTGAATACTATGACTTGGGTTTTGGAATATTAATTTTGATTCTGTATTTCTGGAG
>NC_134826.1:2490138-2746453 GCF_004210375.1 Tachypleus tridentatus | reverse complement strand
TACCTTGCTCATAAAATTTAGTTCTCTTGTTTTAAAAGTTGTCAAGTTTGAATGCGGTGTTAAATTTACCTTAGTTTAGAATAATAACACAAATGCAGTAGGCCTAACTTCTATTTGCCTACAAAACTACACTATTTCGGCTACCGTACATTACTGTATAATGTACATGCATTTTATATTTATTCATTAATGTTTACATTTTGTTGTATTTCTTAAAACATAGAAAGTAAATGAAAATACGTTAATTTCAAGGCTCCAAGAGTATAGTTTAAAACCACGAGTATCACACAATCTAACAGTTTGTTTTAATCACTGTTAGTAAACGTTATACCTTTAAACATTAAATGCTTGTTTCTTAGCAGAATCTGTTTACTTTAATATAATCTTAAAATATTTGTGGTTCTCTCTATTTTTATATTTTATATAATACATGCATATAGTGGATATGAATAAATATATATAAAAGGTTAAAGTTGTTTGTACAAAATAAATCTACAGACGACAAAAAAACTTGTTTACATTTAAGACTTGCTGTTCTGAGATCCACACCGACAAATCGTCACACACGTGATCGCGAAAAAAACACCCTTTATTTACAATCTAGTCACAATTTCTTTATAAAATGTGGATAACATTTCGTTTTCATCACTCAACTTTGAATATCTGAGTTTTCCCATTGCTTCCCTCACTTATCAATTTTATTTTATATCATTTCCTTCTCTTTGTACGTCATTTCATAACAATTGATTCAAAGGTATAGTTACACTTGAAACCAGTACAAACTGATGAAAAGACAACAATAAAGTTTAAATTACAATTACTGAATATTTTACATATAGTAACTATGGAATGAACATTAAAATAAAAAATACTTGAGAAAATAACAAAATTTTATAGCAAAATATTACCACCTCCTATTCACGGGTATTTCGACCAGTACAATTTGTTGGTTTAAAGACCACCACATTTTGATCAAGTAATTATTTTAGTTAAGAATAACAATGTTATTATCGGACGATGTAACATAAATTTTACTTAACGACAGTTCTTTTTAAAACCTTTCAGGGCTTAAACGGTAAGGACGAAATAAAATCATAAGTAGAAAAGGCAGAGTTCTTTATTTTCGTCATGAAAATGTTAGTCGATAAAGAGTTATTTATCTTTCGTAAGAAGGTCCTTTGGGTATCTGTATTGTGATTTAAAGTGTAAACTATGTTAGGTACATAGAGTTTACGTGGTGGAAGAGAGAACTGAAGACCTTTAGCTAGCACTGATTTACACTGGTTATTTATGTTTTATTTACATAGGTTAACAACCTGGTCGTCAGGATGAAACAAGGAATAAATGTTGTTACTCAGTCAATTAAGCTTCAAATTTTGGACATGTTCACACTGAACAATTTGTCTTCGTTCTATTAGTTCCACTTGTTCAGTACATCGGTGTAATCAACGCTGGTATCAACGATTCTAAGGTTAGTACAGAACACTTTGAACTGTTTCAGTAAAATTTATGTTCTGTTGATGCTTTGTTTGAAATTCTTGTTCCAACTCCACAAAACATGCTCACCCTTTATGATATGTGTGGGGTGAGGAGAACATTGTTAGGGTCAGTCTCAATATTCGTTTGTGAAGAGTGGTTAGTGGATGGTGATGACTAGGTACCTCTATTCTTTCACTGCTAAATTTCGGACGACTAACGTTGATAGCTCTCGTAGCTTCAGCCCTATGTAAAACAAAGCAATAGTCTCTTCAGACAAATCTGAAATCTAACGACTTTTGAACATATCGGTTTGGTTCTTTAAAGTGTAGAAACTTTGGATTCACGTTTCGAAGAATGTTTCTGCAAGAAAGCAAATTTCAAGGTTGATGATTAATAGTATAACTATATTGAAGATGAAGAAATAATACAACAGAAGGGAACAGAGATAAAGTTTTCAATATTTTACAGATTCAGTATTTAAAGCAAAAAAAATCTTGATGACGAGAAACCCACTTCAGATAAAATGTTTATCAGAATGGCTGGTATTCAATACTAACACATGTATTGTGTACCAGAATGGCTGGTATGGGTACTAACACTTGTATTGTATATCATAATGCTGGTATGGGTACTAACACTTGTATTGCATATCAGAATGTCTGGTATGGGTTCTAACACTTGTATGTATATCAGAATGGCTGGTATGGGTACTAACACATGTATTGTATATTACAATGGCTGGTATGGGTACTAACACTTGTATTGTGTATCATAATGGCTGGTATGGGTACTAACACTTGTATTGTGTATCAGAATGGCTGGTATGGGTACTAACACTTGTATTGTGTATCAGAATGTCTGGTATGGGTACTAACACTTGTATTGTGTATCAGAATGGCTGGTATGGGTACACACTTGTATTGTGTATCAGAATGGCTGGTATGGGTGCTAACACTTGTATTATGTATCAGAATTACTTGTATGGGTACTAACACTTGTATTGTGTATCAGAATGGCTGATACGGGTACTACACATGTATTGTATATCAGAATGGCTGGTATGCGTACTAACACTTTTAATGAGGGAGAAAAACGATTTGACCTTCCTAGGTCATCCTCAGGTAAAGAAAGAGAGAGTTTGCAAGTGACCGTTGCCGGACACATGTCTTAGGGACGGGAGAAAACACGGATACAGGAGAAACAGATACGGAAAGTTATTCAACCATTGGTGTAATAGAACATGGTTATTTTACTGTCAAAACAAGGGTAAACTGCTATCTGCAGTGTCCTGTATAGAAACAACATAAACCACGATAAGGTCTTCCCCCAATTTTAGTTGACCTATAGCTAGCAGAAAAGCCTAATTTACATCCTGATCTGCCCTCGCGGGCATACTGAAATTTTTACTTGGGGCACTCAACCCTGTGACTAAGCATCGGGAATGCATTGTTTGTACTTACAATACACTGCTGGACAGATCACAGCCGAAAGGACTTGCTTGATCGATGTTCACAGGTGTCCGCGACACACGCTTCAAAACCACTGTCGTAATATTTGTCTGTCCATTCTGTCATTGTTAATTTGTTATGTTGTTTAATAGTATTACATACAAAGTAAGTTTTACTTTGCAGGTAACATGTTTACCAAACAAATGAAGACAACATGTTCTACTCAGTGCACCTCTTTATTGATTCACTAAATGTCAGCACAAATATATATTATGTGTACTGAAAGTTTGCCAAATTTCATACAGATACACAAGTCGTATCGATACAGTCCTCTCGAGTTCTTCATGGTAAGTACTCGTATGTTACTCTTTTACCAACACATTTTTAATATTTAGTGTTTGAATTAATTAAATACAGAAACAGATAAGGAAAGTTATTCAACCATTGATGAAACAAAACATGCTTATTGTACTGTCAAAACAAGGGCAAACTGCTATCTGCAGTGTCGTGTATGGAAGCGTCATAAACCACGAGAGGTCTCCCCTGGTACATCAAAACAACATACATGTCTGATTGAGTACTTAAGCATCTGTAAAATATACATATCGTGTTGATTACTTTACTGATACCACTTAACAACATACATGTCTGGTTCACTAAATTACCCTGTACAACTGAACAACATAGATACCTGGTTCACTAAATTACCCTGTACAACTGAACAACATAGATACCTGGTTCACTAAATTACCCTGTACAACTGAACAACATAGATACCTGGTTCACTAAATTACCCTGTACAACTGAACAACATAGATACCTGGTTCACTAAATTACCCTGTACAACTGAACAACATAGATACCTGGTTCACTAAATTACCCTGTACAACTGAACAACATAGATACCTGGTTCACTAAATTACCCTGTACAACTGAACATCATAGATGCTTGATTCACTAAATTACCCTGTACAACTGAACATCATACATGCCCAGTTGACTACTTCACTGGTACATCTGTACAACATACAACTTTAAATAATAATTATGAATCTGTACGAACAATTTTACACATATACTATAGACTTTATAATTTTGTGAGATGTGAGAAACCAATCGAAACTTTCATGTTTCTTTATATGTGAAGTCTGACAAGATTCCCAGTATACAATTTACCTGTTGTTTTAACCCTTAATCCCAGAGCCTATGGGCGTATTTTTAACAATAGACAATTTACCTATTGTTTTTTAACTTCTAATCCCAAATTCTGTTGTTGTATTTGTTATCTAATTCTCATTTCTTGACATAGTAAATACTCAAGCCTCGTTTTACGTACAATTTTCTAAGAGGTTTACTTTTTTACAGACTTTTTATCTCACCTTTTTATGATGTTACTGAATTCGATCTAATCACCAATCAGTGAAGACTGACTTTGAAAGCAGCTGTAGACAATATTTGATTGGACAGAGAACATTATGTACTACTTGTTTTATACATACTGTGAACCGTGGTGTCTGTCCATCAGTTCATCTGTCTCCTGTTTATAACGGCTTCACTTCTCATGTTGACTGTGAAAAGCTATGGATGAAGTCAAAGTACAACATTAACTTTTTAGATAACAGTATAACAGGTATGAATAATGAATGTTAACAACAAACAGGATATTCTACACTAACTTGTTATGAATTAATAACACTATGTATCAGAATTTAAAATGTGACATAACGGTTTGTTATTGTTAAATTGTTCTTAGCAGAACACTTACTATACAAACATAGAAAACCAAAACTCATGCAACACCCTTACTCTAGAGTATCACACAATCTTACAATTTGTCTTTAGTCACTGCTACACGTGGGCTATTTGCGCTAGTCAGCCATAATGTAGCAGAAAGACCAGATGGAAGTCAAGTAGTCATCGCAACCAACCGCCAAGTCTTGGTCTACTATTTTGTACTATTTGCTGGTGTATATCTCATCATATACCATAAGGTTCCTCGACTCAAATCACTACAAGTTGATGTATATATAAATAATTTACGTAGGTTCTCATACACTTTCTCGCTCCATTTACTATGATAAATGTATTTATACATACACATATATATGTATGTACATAGATGTAGACGGACGAGAATTTAAATAGAAATGTTGATTGTTATTTTTTTAGGGTAACACTGTCTTCTCAGTCAACGTTGTACGAATGTTGATGACGAAGCCACGGATGGACAATTCCTCAGAAACTGCGCATGTCAGGTAGATATTAGTGGTTGTCTGATTTAATAACAAGCTCAGCGATGGTAAAAACTATTTTAAAATTTGAAGAAAAATAAACATGAGTATCTAGAAAACTATAGGAAAATATCAGTATATTTAGTGAAGTATTTGTTGTATTTTTACTTTATAAGTAATTCTATCTTTCTAAAAGTAGTAACATAGAAATTCAAAACGTTCTGGTGTTTGTCCTGTTTGGCATTGTTAAGAATTTTATTGATTACTTCAATTACCACTCCTCAACATATTTCACATCTGAACATTGATAATAAAACTGTAAACAGTTTCAGGTTTGTTTTGTTTTATTTTAACCAATAGCTTAACCTTTTAATGTACTTCAAAACATCAGATTTCCCAGATGTTGAGTTATTTATAGAACTGTGTATTCTTAAAAAAAGACATTAACTCATAACAGTAAAAGTTATATGAGGCTGTGACTGTTATACAAGATTAAATATTAAAATAAATAGATAGAGCTTAAAGGATTTACCGGAGTTTTCAATATCTATAAAATAAAAATTAGTCGTAGAATCACTAGAAACAAAAGTCCACGAAACGTATTAGGATTTTATTGGAAAGAAATGTAAACAGCTTTCCAAAGGAAAATAAATGTCAGAAGAGAATAAATAACTGTTTTTATAGGAAAGTCATCAAAGCTACTGCGCTTCTTTTCCGTTTACTCGGAATCACTTATCTTCTGCATCAGTCCTCATGACGATACTCACCTAGAGAGGGAGTGCATGGTAACTAACGCCTTGTTGCCGTCCTCCAAGTAAGTATTTCAAGTCTGATTTTATATGAACGGGAAAGCAGAAAAATGTGGGTGTGGTTCTTACTGGCCATAAATCTGTTATTTTCACATCGCTTCCAAGTCCTTGACAGTGCTGGATATTAAACCTTACGGTCCGTCCAGTTACTATTATTTCTGTATCTTACACAGTTCGTAAGTTTGTGTGTGTGTTTTCTTATAGCAAAGCCACATCGGGCTATCTGCTGAGTCCGCTGAGGGAAATAGAATCCCTGAATTTAGCGTTGTAAATCCTAGACTTACCGCTGTACCAGCGGAGGGGACAGTTCGAAAACTGTCTGACAGAATATTTATTAATCATTTCTCTGGTATGTCAATGTATGTATAACCACAAATATCTGGCTATAATTCTTAAGCCTCCTGAACTAACTAAAAGAACAACAGTGGGAAATTATCATTACTTAAACTTAAGTCAAATTATTTACCGACAAACTAACTCAGTGTAACATCTGAAGTGGTCATCACCAACCACTGCCTAATCTTGGGCTACTCCTTTACTTACGAATAGTGTTATTGAAGGTCACATAATGACACCTCAACGGCTGAAAGAGCGGCCACGTATAGTAACTAAGGAGACAAGATATTAAAATGAGAACCGAACTGTGCGAAGAAAAAATTTTATGGAAGAAAGTTTCTCACACTGCTGTTCATGGGTACTTCGTCCAGCACAATTTGTAGGTATAAAGTTTTCTATAAATATTTTAATTGTATATTCCCATGGAAACATTTTATACATCTGAATTAAATTCTTAAAATAAGAAACAAAAGTTAGACAATTAAGTAACATTCACTTTACTCCACAACCAGTGAGAAGCCTAGTAATTAATGTTAGCAAATACTGGTCTGTTTTCAATAACGTCGTGTTGAAAAGTTTAGAAAAATTGAACATTTTCTATAAAAAAATGAAGAATCTTTTACGACAAGTACTGCATGGGAAAGGTTTTCGGACTATTCTAATATACACTATATTTTATTATCTGTTAAATGTGGTACCGTTTATTGAAAAAAATAAGTATTAAACTCCATTTCTTATAACTGTATTTATAAATTATATCAATAAAAAAAGATATAATCAAATATATATATAGAAATATATAGAAAGTTAATCACTAAAAATAAAAAAAATCTACATGTTTTAAATGGAACGATTTGAATGAAGACAACATGATATTTGGTGTTGGTTAAAGTTGTTTGATGTGCATGGTTTCTTTAAGTACCAATTCCAGATCAGTGTCATCCCTATAAAGAATATTTATATTTTATAGTTCGTGTCCTGTTTCTTCACTATGTTGGCGTGTAAACGAAAACCATGAGTCACCGAACATTTCTCTGTTGTTTTCATGAACAATCCCATATTTTATTAGTTCTTACTACTAGATGGCGTTCGGCTTTGTCAGTGCATCAGGCCATGCAGTTTTCTTGGGTGAAAATATGGACAACTCATGAACAAAGATAAATTTGGATGTCTTTAGTCAGAAGAATTCCCTTGTGTATGATATGGGATTAAACTTAATCTGGAACTCAAACATAATTTGTGAGTTATAAAAGCGGTTACTTATCACCATATTGATCTGTATTTTTTATCCTACTTTTAACTTAACTGTTGTTTTTTTTATCCAACACCAACTTGTAAGCACCTTTCACATGTTGAGTGCACACCCACATATCATATTTTAATCTTTAAGTAAAACATAATTATAAATGTATACTAACAGTTTTATTCATAAATACTTTAGACTTTATAATTATGAATCATTCATTCAGTATACATCAAGAATTAAAACCAATCCAGACTTTCATGTTTGTTTAAATGTGAACGAGTTTCTCCAGTAGACAACCTACCTATTGATTTTTGACTCCAAATCCTACGATTGTAGTTGTTAACTAATTTTCATTTCTTCGCATAGTCATGTTTTTCGTACAATTTTCTTAGTGGTTTACTTACTGCAATCTTTTATCTTACCTTTTATGATGATACAGAATTTGAGCTGAACAACGACCACGACTTGTGAGTAACTTTCAGATGTAGAGTGCACACCTTTATATTTAATATTAAACTGTAAGCAAGAAATAATTCTAAGTCTGTATGAACAGTTTTACTCAGAAATACTTTGTAATTTATAATTTTGTGACATCCATTCAGTGTTAAGTTACAAAGAAAAAGGAAATCCATCCAGATTGGACAGAGAACGTTATATACTAAGTTTTATACAACATATTGTGAACCGTGGTGTCTGTCCATCCGTTCATCTGTCTCCTGTTTATGTTGAGTACACCAACTTGTTATGAATAATAACACTGATTCACACATCAACATGTGGCAATAACGGTATGTTATTGTTGAGTGGTTCTTAACATGACTGAATATACTCAATCATTACTACTTGTAGTTGTTGGTATAAGGAATATAGGTTCAGAAAGTTTGATTAATAACAACAAAATAAATTAATATAGAATTTTGTCTGATGAACAAATTAATTTTATTTTTAAGGACATTAAAGTCATTTGTTGAAACACTAATCAATAAAAGAGATAAAGAGAACTTTAAAACGGATTGTTTGAAAAATTCTGTTTCGTATTCTATCTGAGATGTTTAAACTTTAGGTTCCAGTTACATACAGATAATTTGAACACATTTAATCTAGCATTTGGTTACCATTATATAACAAGTATAATGTTTATATATTTTAATATAATTCATTCCCCATATGGTACAGTACTTATTGTAAGAGTTACAACATTAAAATCAAGGTTAAAATTATTCTAGTTACCACAACAGATAGCCAGATATGCTTTTACTACAGAAATGACACACAATATAATTTAATTTTATTTGATGATATATTTGGAAAAATGTTTATTTTACAATATATTTTTTTTCAACAAATTATTTACTAATATTTTATTCAGATATTTTGTACTCGATATAAAGTTACTAGTCCTGATTATATTTAAATATTGATTTCAGATATTATTACATCATTATTTGTCATAAAATATGTTGAGTTTTGTGTACATAGTTGTATTCATAGTTAATGGTTTGTTTTGATTTACAGAATTCTACCAAATATACTGCAGCATAATTATCTGAGATAACTTGAAATTACTGGTTCAAGTGTTAATGGAAACTATAAGAAGAAACGAAGGAGAAAAGATATTTCTGTTTGTCTGCCACATTAATTGGTTGAATTCAGAGTATTAGAAATGTTTGATTGGCAGAACACAAACTTTACTTTGGAAGGACAATGTAATAAGATTCGCAAAAAATGTTTTTTTAGGCATCGTTTTGAAAAATATTTAAAACTATATACTCATAGAAGATTATACCAGATGATTGTACATAGTCTAAAATACTTAGTTTCATACTATTTTCGATAGAATATCTTTTGTTCTCACATAACAGCTATTATTGTTCAGTGCAGTCTTAAATATGCGAAAATATTTTTTGGTTCCACTAGCCTTGAAACTCATCTACCGCACGTTTCAACTTGGTTCATCTGCGTTGTAGCATGTAAATAAACAAGCACAACGCTTCACTACAAACATACTCTACTATCAAAGCTGGAAGCTGGCTTCCTATTTACTGTAGAACACAGTCTTCAAAGTTGACAGAAAAGAAGTACCAGAAGTGTGAGGAGAGTAAAGTATCATCAGGAAATATATTCTGACAATGATGACTTACCTAAAAAATAACAGGAATCACATTGAGAAGCTCATATTGACTTGGTGGAGGAACCTAGATGAGCAGTCTTCGGAAAGTGTCCACAAGATGCCCTCGGAGTGTGACTTCTCTTCTGGAGGAACGCACTTGTGGGATAACGTGTAAATAACTAGGTACACTCTTTTCCTATCTTGAAAGTATGGGTCACGACGCTGGGTGTAAAATGACATTTTAACTTTAACGATCCGGGCTGATCCACCTTCTTTCCCATGTTTGGGGAGGGACATCTTAGCAGATACAGTACATATAAAGTTGTCCATCGTTTTTTCCCATGGTAGACTGGGGACCATCTTAGTAAACACAATACATATAAATTAATCAAACCCCTTCGCATGTATGAGGGGGAGCATCCTTCCCAACACAATACACTTAGCCGGGCCCTTCTTTCCCATGATGTGTGGAGCATCCTTCCCAAACACAATACATCTACACGGGCCCACCTTCTTTCCCATGATTGGGTGGGGAGCATCCTTCCCAACACAATACATCTACACAGGCCCACCTTCTTTCCCAGGATAGGGTGGGGAGCATCCTTCCCAACACAATACATCTAAATGGGCCCACCGTCTTTCCCATGATTGGGTTGGGGGCATCCTAGCCAACACAATACATCTAAACTGGTCCACCTCCTTTCCATACCAGATCTCCAAAGAACCAGTCTGCAGGAGATGGTATGAAAGGAGTTTCTCAGCCGACTGGTATGTTCTTTGCCTGTTACAACTCCTTCTGAAACAAGATAAACCTTTTAACACATTTAAGATATCTTTTCTGTTCGTTTGCCTTAGAGATTTGCTCTTTAGACAACTGCCATCTTAACTATTGATATTTCTTATAATTCAGCATATTTCTTTCAACAATCTTAGAAACACTAACTTCCTATTTTCTAGTTCTCTCTATTGTTTAAAAATTGTTTTGTAAATTTTACTAGCTTTTTTTAATAGAGATTTTGCTTTGTTTTTCTAATTATATTTTTTTATTTAGTAACTTAAAAAGTCCATATTACTATTTCTCTGTCCTTGTGAAAGAAAAATTCTTCATACAAGTGAAATTTCGACAGGAAAGGAAAGTTACGTGTTGACAACGTGACAAGCCACTTTTCACATATCAGTGAACTCCATTATGTAGTCTTAACTTTATTCTCATCTATTTGACTCTTTCATTCCTTCGATTTCAATAGGAAATTTTGCAAGAGGTCAGCTTGTTTGTTTACTTTCATCTACTTCTAAGGCTTTGTGAGCTTCCCACTGAGGACAGTATTCGACCATCCTCTCATTATGTGGGCTTAATTTCTCATGTATATTCCATTCTTTTTTCTCTTTCACAATCCCGTTTGTATAAATCTAATCCGGATGCATTACTTGTTTTTTCATCAGTTACTTTCATTTGCATATATACTGATTTCTTTTCAGACCAACTACATTTCCAGGACCATATGTCTGGTCCTCGTTGTCTTTACTGATTCCTACATTAAGAATTATAGTTATTTTTACATGCACTATCTAGATTCACAAACTATGGTATAAATTTTGAATTTTTGGAAAGCTGACCCATTTAGTTCAGTTTAACTATCCAGTACACAATTACCCTGTCTGTTTCTGAACCTTCTTTGTTTGCCTCCTTGCACTTTATGTTTTCATCTCATTTCAGAAGTACTTCATAGAGATGCTGTTCCCTTTGGAATGATTCTTGTTCCATCCTATTTTCTGCTGTGGCTTGTTCTATACAATGTTTCTTCCTCTGGTTCCACATGTCAAATAACAGATGGATTACAACCATTCTTACACATAGGATTTCTCTCCAGTTCTTTTCTCTCTAACGATCAGTTCTAAACCTGTTCAATTTCATTCACTTTGAAATCTATTCTGTTTTCTTTAGGTGTGAAGAAATTTACCAATCATCTTACAAGGTTTTACTTGATATCCTTAAAAGACATGGAGGTGATTTAGTTATTAATCTGTCCAACGTTTTCATTCAGAAAAGTTCTTTTCACTTCATTGGACCATTACCCCATATTCGGGTCTAAATCTCAAACACCTTTCTTCCTATTCCCATTGAACAGTTCTTTAGATGCTTTCTTTCTTCACCCACTGATGTTATGTTTTATTGTTTCAAACACTGCATTGTCTCCTATAATTTCAGTCAGGTGGTCAGATCGTTTGCTTTACATCTCCGTTGACTTGGTTTGTGGTTTCTGATAGCCTTCTGTTTTCATACTCACGGAAAGAGTCCTCCAGTCATATATCTTTGATGGTGGAAACCAGTTTTGGATGAATTGAGAAAATGTTCAAATCCTTACTCACTCCAACTCAATACTTTATCCTCTTGACTCAACCATTTTCCCTGTTTCCTACTATGCTCGAGAAACTCGTTGTGGCTAGATAATCTATTACCACTGTTTTGGTTCCTTCACTTTGAATTGTACCAAACCCACACCTCTTCAGAAATGTTAATGTTTACTGGTTGTGATACATCATTGAACAACAATCTCATCTTAAACATATGTACCAGCATAAGCAATTCCTCCACATCAGTGTGCCAGACCTCTGTTCTGTTCATTGGACATGTTTGTATTCCTTACCACTGCTAGTGAATTGTTTGATTATGATCCATTTTGATAATTTCGTGGTGATTTTTTACATCAATCATAGAGCATGTATCACATCTTCAATTGTTTTTTAAAACACTTGACCGTCATGATTCGGCATCCATCCAATGGATTTGCTGTATGGATTCTCATGTATTTGAAGCGATTAATTTGAAAACAGATAATTTGTATCATGATCTGCCTATCAAATGGCTGCTCTGCCTCACAAAGTTTTCTGATGCGTATGTGTATTTTCTCTTTAATAATGTAACTTCATGAGTTGAGAAGTATAGAGGGAGCTAGTAAACAATAACATCATTATCCATGAATAAGAATCACGTGAGTTCAGATTGAAGTTGCCTAAAAACTAGTGTCATGCAGGTACTCAGGCAGATGTTCACAGAAGATATAATCTCTGTGAAATGGTAAGTATCTAATGGAAACACATTTCCTTGTAAGGAAATGTTAACTTTTTCCAAAACCAGATGTCTTCTGAACTGGCCAGCAGGAGATAATAAAATGGGGGGTCCATTCTTCTTCTCTACATTTAACACAATTGTTTTATGATGTGTTAAAATTTGTCCTTCCTTTTTTTTACTTTAACGTTTTTCATGCTGTTTATTACTGTTTATTTTGTACAGTTATTAAGTAACTGTAGTTTCAAAATTCACTCCATTTTAAACACGAATCTTAAATTTCGTGTTACTCTTCATACACTTTTCACCTGGGATATTTTTTCAAAACATTTCTCAATCGGTCTGAATTTTCTTTCTTTTCGTTTAGATTGATGCAGTCTTAATCTGTCTTCTAGTGAAGTAATTTCTTTACTGGAGGTAATAGCAGTAATGGAAGTCCTTATACCTTTGAGTCACACTCACTTTCACAGCTGTCACTGAGGATGACAGAATCAATGGAACCTTGTATCCATCACTCAATACCTATAAGATCCTTTGTACAGTGTGTTCTTTTCAATACCCAAGTGTTCTGAAATTTATCTAATTAGTGAAATACTCAACCTCTGTACACATTCACCACCCATCTGAGAAAGAAAGGTCATAACGTTTTGGTCCTCAGTTCCACATCGTTCTGCTTAGATGATAAATTGATTCTATCAAGATTAGACCAAGTTATTCATATATGAATCTTTCTCAAGGTTTTATGATGAGCTCAAACTTAATTTCCAGTCCTTGTTCTTCTTCTTCATAAAATACCCCTCTTAGTACTTCCCCTAAGATATCACTCATTCATCAGACTCAATGTCAAATTATCATCCAACTGTCACCACTCTCCGGTTTCAAACGTGGCTTTTGGATTAACTGTACATGTAGCTTATTTACTTTTCATATCTATATATCATTTTTCCTATACTCTACTATACTAGAGAATGTTATAACTGACGGGTACAATCTCCTGCTGGTTTGTTTGTGGTAAAACTGGTTTTAGAAAAGTACTGGACCAACCAAGTAGTATTAGTTGGTTAAGAAACTCCTGTCATATCTTCTTCAAAAGGTTGATTCCCAGATGGTCTGGTATAGAAAGGGAGACAGACTAGTCTAGATGCACTGTGTTGGCTAGGATATCACACATTACCATGGGAAAGGTGGACAAACCATCATAGCTACAATTAAGGATGCCATCCTCTTTTTGACACCCAGTTTAGTGAAACGTACTTCAACATGGGCGAAGACTGTTTCTGGTTATGAGCGTTCTCTCCTCACATGTGTTTTCCTAAGTTGAGATATCATATTCCATAGAGATGAATTTGGACACTGTCCGAAGGGTGCCTTGTCTAGGCGGGTTATACACCGTTTCCCTCAACCGGGTCAATGTGAGTTTAGGTAAGATGTAATGATGTGCTTGCACTGATGGCCTCAACTCACACACTCTGGTGCTTCTTTCCCTTGGAAGCAGCGCGAAAGAAGTAGAAGTAGTCACGTTCCTGTTGAAACCTTGGGTAGGTGGAACTAGTGGTAACAGAAACTAAACAGTAAAGCCATCTTATGAGAAGTGGTATCCAACGGAAATATATTTACGGTGTATGAGAAATATTAAGTTTTCATAAATTCTAAATCAACGTACAATAACTTTTTCTTTAAGAAATATAGACACTACAGATGTAAAGCAAAGCTGAAAATTGACATTACCAAAACTGTATTCAAATTTTATGTGTGTATTCTAGTGTATAAATAAATAACTATAAATAAACGTATTTATTGGTCCTTCTGTTTGTAAGTTCAAAAGTAGAATTATTTGGTTTTCTTTATACAAAATACTTACCGTCATAACTTATCAGTATGTTTAACCTGTAAAGGCAGATCACAGATATAATGACACATTTAAATGATATAACAGTAATATCTGATTCCAGTAAACATCAATTATGGTAAGGATATTGTTGAAACATGTTATTCAGAAGAGATTCAAAGAAACATATCCACATGTTCAGATTATTTATTGATACATTTAAATCATGTATATGAATTTTGCAACAAAATTTTATCAAAACTGTTGGTATGTTGTATTAATAAAATTATAAAAAACAAACTAAAGTCTGAATTATTTAAACAGTGAACAGACAGTTTGTTTGACATATTTTATTGCATTGGTTCTTGACCAACATGAGGAATGCCTTTACATTTGTTAATTTCAAAAAACGAGTATGCACTGAAAATACAAAGTACAAACTAATTTACATTTTATCGTATCTTTTATAGTGCTACTATTATTAGATAGGCTTGTCTAAAAGATTCTAACAAACAAGCTTTAAAATCTTCATAACATATTCTATCCTACCTGATTCATTCAATACTAAATTATTATTTAACAGAAACTTATCAAGAAAACATTTCTATATTTACTGAAATATTAAAATTGTTCATGTGTGATGATTTAACACGATCACATTTTATATGTTTAGTAGTATACACAGCGTTCAGAATGTTATAATAACCAAATCAACATCTTCAATATAAGGTACATTATTTGTAATTAAGTTGTAACTTAGACTTTGTCACATTTGGGAAAGTATGTGATGGTCATGAAAAATAATCATGTACATGGATTGTGAAGATGTGTTCACATGAAGGAGTTTTCAAGATGGAGATAGTCCTTAAACTTAGTTGAATTGCGAAACAAGGCAACATACATCAACATTTAAACATCTTTCACTTACATTATATTATTGGTATAACTTACTCAACACAATATTAGTCCTGTAGGGCCAGATGAGTAGTCGCTTGACTCCCAATTTGAGGGTGACGGGTTCGAATCCATATCCCACCAAACATGCTTGTTCTTTCAGCCAAGTGACGATCAATCCCACTATTCATGACTAGCTGAAGAGTTGGCAGCTCTTTACTGCTAAATTAGGAACGGCTAGCGGAGATAACCCTCGTGTAACTTTGAGAACTTCTATTCCAACCTTGCAACAATAATCGCAGACTAATTTAAAATTATATATTCAAACATCTAACACCACCCTCTGCATTCCGACACTCAGTCACACAACCCCTTCCAAACATGTGGTCAGTTACCTCTTTGTGAACTTGACGATGACCGAAGAAGGTCGAAACGTACGCTCTTCTATGTAAAATATTTTCTCAACCCAAACGAGCCGTTTTACATATATATTTTCTACAAGTGGTTTTCTCGACATCAATGGTACTGAGAAATTATATGAACACCTAACAGCTCTATTCAACTTATCATTTTCAGCATCACTGTTTCTGGGAAGGCAGCAGTAATTTTAATGTTCTAGAAAGAAGGAAAGCCAGCAAATAAACCAAACAGTTACCGCCTGATTAGTCTAAGTGGCTGCATAGGAAAAATATTAGAAAGAATAATTAGTAACCGACTATCTATATACTTAGAAATAAATTCAAAATTACCTGAAATTCAAAACGGATTTACAAAATACAGACAAACTACCTAATCAGATTAACTGAAACAATTGCAGACAGCTTTAACAAAACGAATGCACTGTAGCTTGCTTTCTCTACATTGAGAAAGAATTCGACACGGTGTGGCATAACGGATTACGTCACCGGTTAACATAAATGGATTTACCCCAGGATTTGCTGGCTATCTAACTTTCTGGGACAATAAAACGTGTAAAGTAGATGTGAATGGGGCCCACTCAGGGTCCTTTTCACCTGAGGCAGGAGTCTTACAGGAAGGGATAGTTAGCCCTATCTTATGTATCATGTATGTGAGTATTATGGAACAGTCGGACCTAAACTTAGGTTTTGCATCACAATTTTTGCTGACAATGGAAAACTGCCTCCACTCCTTCAATAGCAGCAGCAACAAACCTCCAGCCAGTCTTGAATAATTTAGAAGAATACTGCCAGAAATATAGAATAAAAATAAATATTCCGAAAACCCAAGTAATATTATTCACCAGATTAATTACACTTAAAAAATATACACGAACGGATCATTTTACAGACTGCTACTTCGGCTAAATATTTAGGATTAACTTAGGACACCAAATAAACGTGGATACAGCATACCAACAATATCCTGACTGGAATCTGGAAAAGATCAAATGATGCAAGAAGTTTTTCAGGTAAAAATAAAGGCACCTTATAATATAATAAAATCTACAAAACATACATTAGACCTATAATAGAATACGCATTACGTTCAAAGATTTGGCTTGTTTGTTTCTGAATTTCGCGCAAAGCTAGTGGTCCCTAAGTTAACCAGCCGTGGGGTGTATAATGTGACGGTCAATCCCACTATTCGTTGGTAAAAGAGTTTATGGTGTGGTGATGACTAGCTGCCTTCCCTCTAGTCTTACACTGCTAAATCAGGGACGGCTAGCACAGGTAGCCCTCGAGTAGTTATGTGCGAAATTCCAAAACAAATAAATAAACCCTAAGTTATCAGTATAAGACTGTAGGAAGTCAACTAGTCATCATCACCCACCCATGTTCTTGGGCTACTATATTATACTGTATAGTTTTCACTTTAAACAGAATTTATACACTGGTCTGAAGGTCAACATAACAAACTACAAACACTGAATATCTACAATCACCTGGTGTATGACTTCTCTGAATTCTAATTCATTTCTATTCAAATGAATACTTCACTGTAAATTAATGAACTAATTGTTTAACTATGTATATCGATGTGCCTAAATATATCTTAGTGTAGTTTACTGAAACTTAACTTTATGTTCCCTCCAGCTAACACCTAAATTAAAACATTGAAAACATAATTTAAAATCATGTATGTTTGTATGAAATAACTTTTTAAACTCTGTTTATTTTATGGTTTTCTATAAAAATCAAGAAAAGTTGAGCTGTTATGTTTGTTCGATTTCAGCTTCGATTCAAGTTGTTTTCTTCGATTTCAATTTTCCAGTTCAATTCAGTTTTGATTTTAATTCCAGTTTTTGAAATTTTTTAAAATGATTATTACTTTCTACTGCACCATTGTGCACTCTTTTTGTAACTTGTGACCTTATTATACATTACATTCACACCTTTTTTGAAAGAAGATATCTTTTTCATCTCCATGTATAAGTTTTTTATAGTTAACCTTTATAAATTCCACACTTAGTAACATTATCTATTTTCTACTCTACCCTTCCTGTTTCTTTTTTCTTTCTGAAGGATGAAGCGCCGAGTTTGTCTCCCCCCTATTCATTATCATTTTGCTTGTGTTCAGTTACAATCTAAGGTTATTAATATTAGGCTAATAATTTTGTATTTAAATGAAATTGCCATTAACTGACCCTATCCCTTTGTATTTTAAGGAGCAATAATATTTTGACTTTTCAGACATTTGCGAAATAATATTTAAAATTTTTTTAAAAACATCCACTAAGGGTATTTTGGGGCCTATTAGGCCCCAGATCAAAAAACATAAAAATGACTTTATTTATTTGCTAAATAATTCTAGAACAGGCCTGGGCAACCGAAAAAAGCAAATTATAGTAAAAATATATTAATTTTACAACTTCTTTTCAAAAGATGGATATTTAGGATAATAACTCTACTCCAACAATAATTTTAGACGGTCCTGATTATTGCCTAGTTTGCCCACGCCTGTTCTAGAAACTTTACAGAAGTATTTAGAATAATCTAGAATATTCTTGAAGCTTCTAGAATATTCTAGAAGAATCCACAAATCCGATATATACAGGAGCTGAAATCTTCAAACCGTGTCAAAAATGATATCTCTTGATAAGCTGTACATTTACTGACAAAACCATCCGACGATGAAAGTGAACATGATAATTTCGAAGACTACTCTGAAAGTTGTGATGATGATCCTTCTGAAGCCGAAAATGATGAACAAATCGCTCCGTTCCCTTCTGAAAGTGAAGAAAGTAATCAAGAAGATCTTACTACGATGCCAGTGAACGAACTTTTGTCCAAAGATAAGAATTTTAGTTATTCAACAACACCTTCAAGGATCAACAGGAGAACCGCAGCTCTCAATATATTCAATGGGAACCCAGGGATTACAAGGCAAGCTGCTCCAAGAGTCTCTACACCATTCGAAACATTCAAAATTTTCATTTCTGATAATATGATGGAACAGATCATTCACTCAACAAACACCGTCATGAAAGAACCAATTTTTGAAGAAGACCTCTGGAAATGGATCGCAGCTAATCTTTTCCTTGGAATAAGCAAATCCAAAATGCATCGACAGACGAAATGTTTTCAACCGAATTCGGTTTGCCATTTTGCGAAAACTGATTACACAAGACAAATTCAAAAAATGTGCTCAAAATCAGATTTGACATCCACTCTCAAAGAAATAGAGAAATCAAAGATGCCGCCATCTCTGGAGTCTGGAATTTTTTCATTGAAAATTGCAAAACAGTTACAACCCAAGCGAATACCTGACAGTGGATGAACAACTATGTAACGGAAATCAAGAACCTTCCTGCCTCCTGAAATAAATGCAAAATCTAGAGAGTTATCAACAAAGTTTTTCTACCATGACGACATCACTCTTCTCAGGCACTCAGACAAACCAGGAAAATATGTGCTACTACTGAGTTCTCAGCAACAGTCTGGTGAAGTAGAAGAGAATGGAAAGCCCGAAATCGTCAATCTTTACAGTGCAACGAAGGCAGGTGTCGACCCTCTCGATCAACTGGTGAGATATTATACAACAAAGAGGCGATCAAAGCGCTGGTCAGTCTGCATATTCTATAACATTCTAGATCTTGCTGCGTACAATGCTTTCGTTCTATACTCGACAAAACATCCAGAATTTCTTCGTCAACATAAATCAAGAGCCAGAAGAGAATTTATACGGCAATTGGTGCTTGAAATCAAAGAAATTTACTGCAAAGATAATGACAAAACAACCTCATGTGAACCGTCTGCAAAGAAGGCAAAAAGAGGACGATGCCATTTGTGCGGCAGATCAAAAGATAGACAGTCGAAAATTGTTTGCTCAAATTGTAAAAAAAATGTTTGTCAGAGCCATTATAAAGTTGTTTGTAATGAATGTTGCTAAATCACTGTGTTTCTATTGGAAAAATATATGGGGCCTGATAGGCCCCAAAATCACTTTAGTGGATGTAAATATATTTTTCGTAGGAGTGTTAAAAAACCACGAGTATCACCCAATCTTACAGTTTGTTTTTATCACTGTTAGTAAACGTGTATACCTTTAAACTTTAAATGCTTGTTTCTTAGCAGAATCTATTTGTTTACTTTAATATAATCTTAAAATATTTGTGGTTCTCTCTATTTTTATATTTTATATAATACACGCATATAGTGAATATAAATAAATATATATAAAAGGTTAAAGTCGTATGTACAGAATAAATCTACAGACGATAAAAAAACTTGTCACATTTAAGATCTACACCGACAAATCATCATACACGTGATCGCGAAAAAACCTTTTATTTATGATCTAGGTACAATTTCTTTATTAGATTTAAAGGATAAAATTTCGTTTTCATCACTCAACTTTGAATATCTTCTGAGTTTTCCCATTGCTACCGCTCACTTATCAGTTTTATTTTTGTATCATTTCCTTCTCTTTGGCGTACGTCATTTCATGACAACAATTGATTCAAGAGTATAGTTACACTTGAAACCAATACAAACTGTGAAGAAAGGCAACAATAAAGTTAAACCACAAAATTACTGAATATTTGCATATAGTAACTATGGAGACCAGACATTAAAATAAAGCCGACTTTGAGAAGAAATAACAAAATTTTATAGCAAAACATTACCAACCTCACATTCCACGGATATTTCGACCAGTACAATTTGTTGGTTTAAAGTTTTGTATGAATACTTTTATTGTATATTTACATAAGATGATTCTAAAAATCTCAATCAACTTCTTGAAATAAGTTTGTTTTGTTTGTTTGTTTTTTGGAATTTCGCACAAAGCTGCTCGAGGGCTATCTGTGTTAGCCGTCCCTAATTTAGCAGTGTAAGACTAGAGGGAAGGCAGCTAATCATCACCACCCACCGCCAACTCTTGGGCTACTCTTTTACCAACGAATAGTGGGATTGACCGTCACATTATAACGCCCCCACGGCTGGGAGGGCGAGCATGTTTGGCGCGACTCGGGCGCGAACCCGCGACCCTCAGATTACGAAGCGCACGACTTAACGCGCTAGGCGATGCCAGGCCACTCTTGAAATAAGAAGCAAAAGTCAGACAAGTAACATTCACTTTACTCTGCAACCTGTGAGAGGCTTAGCAATTAGGGTTAGCAAATACTGGGTTGTTTTCGACAATGTCGTACTGAAATATTTAGAAAAATTGGTCATTTTTTAAGATAAAAATATTATTTTTACAGTAATTAATGCAGTGGAAAACTGTTCTCATTGTGCGAAGCAAACATTATTTTTGGTCTATTAAGTGCGTTATCGTTTATTTAAAAATTAACAGTTTTTAACTCCTTTCCTTAAAACTATATTCAGATATTACATCAATAAAGATATAATAAAACCTTCAGATTTAGTTCTAGTGAAAGTCGGGTTCTTGTTATGAGGACAGTACTTTAAAATTCTGTTCTTTGATAAACAAAGGTTTGTCGTACGTATCGTAGTTATTTTTATAATTGTCTGAATTTAGAATACCAAAGTGGGAATTTTTATAGATTGTTTAGTGTTGTGCCATTTAGTAGATAGTGAAACAATGTATTTGTTGTTTCGGTTACATAGATACAAATATGCACGCCATGTCCTTTAGATAATAGTTAAATTAGAAAATATAACGTAATTAATACTTTATATTGGCCAATAATTAATGAGCTATCTGTGCTCTGCCCACCACGGGTATCGATACCCGGATTTTAGCGTGTAAATCAGCAGACATACCGCTGAGCCACTGGGGGGCGATAATGCTGCAATGGTTAATAGATAGCCTGTACCATGTTGCTGTATTATTAATTAACTGTGCTTTTAGTTCGTGATTTTAGTAAATTTAGGATAATTATATCTATATAACCCACAATAGCGACTTATACACTGTGATGGTTTACTTGATGTCGTCTCATTATCAGTCAAATGTCTACGATATTTTTCTTTCTAAGTTCTCTCAGGTATCTTTGAAATGTTTCGTTACGTTCGATGATAATGAATTAATAGGTATTAATAAGGATTTTAAATGTGCTTTTGTTGTAAAGAATAACCACCATTTTGATCAAGTAATTATTTTAGTTAAGAATAACAATGTTATTGTCGGACGATGTAACATAAATATTTTTATTTAACGACAGTTCTTTTAAAATATTTCTTCAGGGCTTAAACGGTAAGGACGAACATTAGGGATAAAATCACAAGAAGTAGAAAAGGCAAAGTTCTTTATTTTCGTCATAAAAATGTTACTCAATCGATAAAGAGTTATTTTATCTTTCATAAGAAGGTCCTTCAGGTGTCTGTATTGTGATTTGAAAGTGTAAACCAAATTAGGTACGCAGAGTCTACGTGGTGGAAGAGAGAACTGAAGACCTTTAGCTAGCACTGATTTACACTGATTATTTATGTTATAATTACACAGGTTAACAATCTGGTCGTCAGGATGAAGCTAGGAATGAATGTTGTTAATCAGCCAATTCATCCTCAAATTTTGGACATGTTCACACTGAACAATTTGTCTTCGTTCCATTGGTTCCACTTGTTTAGTACAGTGGTGTAATCAACACTGGTATCAACGATACTAAGGTTAGTACAGAACACTTTGAACTTTTTCAGTGAAATTTATGTTCTGTTGATGTTTTGTTTGAAATTCTTGATCCAACTCCACAAAACATGCTCACCCTTTATGATATGTGTGGGGGGAGGGAGAACATTGTTAGGGTCAGTCTCACTATTCGTTTGTGAAAGAGTGGTTAGTGGATGGTGATGACTAGGTACCTCTATTCTTTCACTGCTAAATTTCGGACGACTAGCGTAGATAGCCCTCGTGTAGCTTCAGCCCTATGTAAAACAAAGCAATAGTCTCTTCAGACAAATCTGATCATCTAACGACTTTTGAACATATCGGTTTGGTTCTTTAAAGTGTAGAAACTTTGGATTCACGTTTCGAAGAATGATTCTGCAAGAAAGCAAATTTCAAGGTTGATGATTAATATTACAACTATATTGAAGATGAAGAAATAGATTCATACAACAGAAGGGAAGAGAGACAAAGTTTTCAATATTTTGCAGATTCAGTATTTAAAGTAAAAAAATCTTGATGACGAGAAACCTACTTCAGATAAAATGTTTATCAGAATGGCTGGTATGGGTACTAACACTTGTATTGTGCATCAGAATGGCTGGTATGGGTACTAACACTTGTATTGTATATCATAATGGCTGGTATGGGTACTAACACTTGTATTGTATATCATAATGGCTGGTATGGGTATTAACACTTGCATTGCATATCAGAATGTCTGGTATGGGTATTAACACATGTATTGTGTATCACAATGGCTGCTATGTGTACTGACACTTTTATTGAGGAGAGAAAAACGATTCGACCTTCCTAGGTCATCCTCAGGTTAAGAAAGAGAGAGTTTGCAAGTGGCCGTTGTCGGACACATGTCTTAGAGACGGAATAGTTATTCAACCATTGGTGTAATAGAACGTGGTTATTTTACTGTCAAAACAAGGGCAAACTGCTATCTGCAGTGTCGTGTATAGAAACAACATAAACCACGATAAGGTCTTCCCCCAATTTTAGTTGACCTATAGCTAGCAGAAAAGCCTAATTTACACCCTGATCTGCCCTCGCGGGCAGACTGAAATTTTTACTTGGTGCACTCAACCCTGTGACTAAGCATCGGGAATGTATTGCTTGTGCTTACAAGACACTGCTGGACAGATCACAGCCGAAAGGAGCTTGCTTGATCGATGTTCACAGGTGTCCGCGACACACGCTTCAAAACCACTGTCGTAATATTTGTCTGTCCATTCTGTCATTGTTAATTTGTTATGTTGTTTAATAGTATTACATACAAAGTAAGTTTTACTTTGCAGGTAACATGTTTACCAAACAAATGAAGACAACATTTACTACTCAGAGGACCTCTTTATTGAATCACTAAATGTCAGCACAAATATATATTATGTGTACTGAAAGTTTGCCAAATTTCATACAGATACACGAGTCGTATCGATACAGTCCTCTCGAGTTCTTCATGGTAAGTACTCGTATGTTACTCTTTACCAACACATTTTTAATATTTAGTGTTTGAATTAATTAAATACAGAAACAGACAAGGAAAGTTATTCAACCATTGATGAAACAAAACATGCTTATTGTACTGTCAAAACAAGACAAATTGCTGTCTGCAGTGTCGTGTATGGAAGCGTCATAAACCGCGAGAAGGTCTCCCCCCTGGTACATCTAAACAACATATATGTCTGATTGAGTACTTAAGCATCTGTAAAACATACATATCGTGTTGATTACTTTACTGATACCACTTAACAACATACATGTCTGGTTCACTAAATTACCCTGTACAACTGAACAACATAGATACCTGGTTCACTAAATTACCCTGTACAACTGAACAACACAGATACTTGGTTCACTAAATTACCCTGTACAACTGAACAACATAGATACCTGGTTCACTAAATTACCCTGTACAACTGAACAAAACAGATACCTGGTTCACTAAATTACCCTGTCCAACTGAACAACACAGATACCTGGTTTACTAAATTACCCTGTACAACTAAACAACACAGATACCTGGTTCACTAAATTACCCTGTACAACTGAACAACGTAGATACCTGGTTCACTAAATTACCCTGTACAACTGTACAACTGAACAACATAGATACCTGGTTCACTAAATTACCCTGTACAACTGAACAACATAGATACCTGGTTCACTAAATTACCCTGTACAACTGAACAACACAGATACCTGGTTCACTAAATTACCCTGTACAACTGAACAACACAGATACCTGGTTCACTAAATTACCCTGTACAACTGAACAACATAGATACCTGGTTCACTAAATTACCCTGTACAACTGAACAACATAGATACCTGGTTCACTAAATTACCCTGTACAACTGAACAACATAGATACCTGGTTCACTAAATTACCCTGTACAACTGAACAACATAGATACCTGGTTCACTAAATTACCCTGTACAACTGAACAACATAGATACCTGGTTCACTAAATTACCCTGTACAACTGAACAACATAGATACCTGGTTCACTAAATTACCCTGTACAACTGAACAACATAGATACCTGGTTCACTAAATTACCCTGTACAACTGAACAACGTAGATACCTGGTTCACTAAATTACCCTGTACAACTGAACAACGTAGATACCTGGTTCACTAAATTACCCTGTACAACTGAACAACATAGATACCTGGTTCACTAAATTACCCTGTACAACTGAACAACATAGATACCTGGTTCACTAAATTACCCTGTACAACTGAACAACACAGATACCTGGTTCACTAAATTACCCTGTACAACTGAACAACATAGATACCTGGTTCACTAAATTACCCTGTACAACTGAACAACATAGATACCTGGTTCACTAAATTACCCTGTACAACTGAACAACATAGATACCTGGTTCACTAAATTACCCTGTACAACTGAACAACATAGATACCTGGTTCACTAAATTACCCTGTACAACTGAACAACATAGATACCTGGTTCACTAAATTACCCTGTACAACTGAACAACATAGATACCTGGTTCACTAAATTACCCTGTACAACTGAACAACATAGATACCTGGTTCACTAAATTACCCTGTACAACTGAACAACATAGATACTTGTTCACTAAATTACCCTGTACAACTGAACATCATACATGCCCAGTTGACTACTTCACTGGTATATCTGAACAACATACAACATTAAATAACAATTATAAATCTGTACGAATAATTTTACTCAGATTTTCTTTGGACTTTATAATTTTGTAATATTTATTGAGTGTAAGTCACAAAGATGTGAGAAACCAATGGAGACTTTCATGCTTTTTTATATGTAAAGTCTGACGAGATTCCCCAGTATACAATTTACCTATTGTTTTTTAACTTCTAAACCCTAATCCTATTATTGTATTTGTTATCTAATTCTCATTTCTTGACATAGTAAATACTCAAGCCTCGTTTTTCGTACAATTTTCTTAGAGGTTTACTTTTTTACAGACTTTTTATCTCACCCTTTTATGATGTTACAGAATTCGATATAAACACCAATCAGTGAAGACTGACTTTGAAACAGCTGTGGACAATATCTGAATGTGATTGGACAGAGAACATTATGTACTACTTGTTTTATACATACTGTGAACCGTGGTGTCTGTCCGTCAGTTCATCTTCTCCTGTTTATAACGGCTTCACTTCTCATGTTGAGTGTGAAAAGCTATGGATGAAGTCAAAGTACAACATCAACTTTTTAAATATCAGTAGAATAGGTATGAATAATGTTAACAACAAACAGGATATTTTACACTAACTTGTTATGAATTAATAACACTATGTATCAGAATTTAAAATGTGACATAACGGTTTGTTATTGTTAAATTGTTCTTAGCAAACCACTTGCTATACAAACATAGAAAACCAAAACTCATGTAACACACTTACTCTACAGTATTATACAATCTTACAATTTGTCTTTAGTCACTGCTACACGAGGGCTATTTGCGCTAGTCGGCCATAATGTAGCAGAAAGACCAGATGGAAGTCAAGTAGTCATCGCAACCAACCGCCAAGTCTTGGTCTACTATTTTGTACTATTTGCTGGTGTATATCTCATCATATACAAAGATGGATCACCATTAGGTTCCTCGACTCAAATCACTACAAGTTGATGTATATATAAATAATTTACGTAGGTTCTCATACACTTTCTCGCTTCATTTACTATGATAACTGTATTTATATATACACATATATATGTATGTACATAGATGTAGACGGACGAGAATTTAAATAGAAATGTTGATTGTTATTTTTTTAGGGTAACACTGTCTTCTCAGTCAACGTTGTACGAATGTTGATGACGAAGCTACGGATGGACAATTCCTCAGAAACTGCGCATGTCAGGTAGATATTAGTGGTTGTCTGATTTAATAACAAGCTCAGCGATGGTAAAACTATTTTAAAATTTTAAGAAAAATAAGCATATGAGTATCTAGAAAACTATGGGAAAATATCAGTATATTTAGTGAAGTATTTGTTGTATTTTTTACTTTATAAGTAATTCTATCTTTTTAAAAGTAGTAACATAGAAATTCAAAAACGTTCTGGTGTTTGTCCTGTTTGGCATTGTTTAGATTTTTATTGATTACTTCAATTACCACTCCTCAACATATTTCACACCTGAACATTGATAATAAAACTGTAAACAGTTTCAGGTTTGTTTTGTTTTATTTTAATCAATAGCTTAACCTTTTAATGTATTCCTATACATCAGAATTCCCAGATGTTGAGTGATTTATAGAACTGTGTATTCTTAAAAAAGCTCATTACCTTATTACAATAAAATTTATGTCAGGCTGTGACTGTTATATAAGATTAAATATTAAAATAAATAGATACAGCTTAAAGGATTTTTCAAAATCTATAAAATAAAAATCAGTCGTAACCTCAGAATCACTAGAAACAAAAGTCCACGAAACGTATTAGGGATTTTATTGAAAAGAAATGTAAACAGCTTTCCAAAGGAAAATAAATGTCAGAAGAGAATAAATAACTGTTTTTATAGGAAAGTCATCAAAGCTACTGCGCTTCTTTTCCGTTTACTCGGAATCACTTATCTTCTGCATCAGTCCTCATGACGATACTCACCTAGAGAGGGAGTGCATGGTAACTAACGCCTTGTTGTAGTCCTCCAAGTAAGTATTTCAAGTCTGATTTTATATGAACGGGGAAAGCAGAAAAATGTGGGTGTGGTTTTTACTGGCCATAAATCTGTTATTTTCACATCGCTTCCAAATCCTTGACAGTGCTGGATATTAAACCTTACGGTCCGTCCAGTTACTATTATTTCTGTATCTTACACAGTTCGTAAGTTTGTGTGTGTGTTTTCTTATAGCAAAGCTACATCGGGCTATCTGCTGAGTCTGCTGAGGGAAATAGAATCCCTGAATTTAGCGTTGTAAATCCTGGACTTACCGCTTTACCAGCGGAGGGGAGGGGACAGTTCGAAAACTGTCTGACAGAATATTTATTAATCATTTCTTTGGTATGTCAATGTATGTATAACCACAACTATCTGGCTATAATTCTTAAGCCTCCTGAACTAACTAAAAGAACAACAGTGGGAAATTATCATTACTTAAACTTAAGTCAAATTATTTACCGACAAACTAACTCAGTGTAACATCTGAACTGGTCATCACCAACCACTGCCTAATCTTGGGCTACTCCTTTACTTACGAATATTGAAGGTCACATAATGACACCTCAACGGCTGAAAGAGCGGCCACGTATAGTAACTAAGGAGACAAGATATTAAAATGAGAACCGAACTGTGCGAAGAAAAAAAAAATTTATGGAAGAAAGTTTCTCACACTGCTGTTCATGGGTACTTCGTCCAGCACAATTTGTAGGTATAAAGTTTTCTATAAATATTTTAATTGTATATTCCCATGGAAACATTTTATACATCTGAATTAAATTCTTAAAATAAGAAACAAAAGTTAGACAATTAGTAAGTAACATTCACTTTACTCCACAACCAGTGAGAAGCCTAGTAATTAATGTTAGCAAATACTTGTCTGTTTTCAATAACGTCGTGTTGAAAAGTTTAGAAAAATTGAACATTTTCTATAAAAAAAGAGAGAATCTTTTTACGACACGTACTGCATGGGAAAGGTTTTCGGACTGTTCTAATATACACTATATTTTATTATCTGTTAAATGTGGTACCGTTTATTGAAAAAATAAGTTTTAAACTCCATTTCTTAAAACTGTATCTATAAATTATATCAATAAAAAAAGATATAATCAAATCTTCCTATTGAAAGTAGGGCTCTTGTTATACGAAGAGTACTTAATATTCATTACTATGGAAAACAAACGCTTGTTGTTCGTATCGCAGTTACTTTTAAAATTATCCGAATTTAGAATGTTAAAGTGGGAATTTTTTATAGATTTTTCTTTATAGAAACATTTGATGAATAGTGACACACTGTATTTATTATTTCAGTCAAATAGACACAGATATGCACGTCATGTCGTTTATGTAATAGTGAGATTAGAAAATATAACTTAATTGTTTATATTGGATTTACCTAAAATATATATCCTGAATGTTATATAATGCTGCATTTGTTAATATGTAGCGTAAAATATCTTACATATTCCACATTCACTATTTAAAGCAAAACAAAAATAATACATTATTTCTACCTAAATAACTAAAATACATTGCTGAAATAACAATTATTTAATCAAAACTAAAATATATAGAAAGTTAATTGCTAAAAAAAAAAAAAATCTTCATATTTTAAATGGAACGATTTGAATGAAGACTACATGATATTCGGTGTTGGTTAAAGTTGTTTGATGTAGATGGTTTCTTTAAGTACGAATTCCAGATCAGTGTCATCCCTACAAAGAATATTTATATTTTATAGTTCGTGTCCTGTTTCTTCACTATGTTAGCGTATAAACGAAAACCATGTGTCACCGAACATTTCTGTGTGTTTTCATGAACAATCCCGTATTTTATTAGTTCTTACTACTAGATGGCGATCGGCTTTCTCAGTACATCAGGCCATGCAGTTTTCTTGGGTGAAAATATGGACAAGCTCTGAACAAAGATAAATTTGGATGTCTTTAGTCAGAAGAAATCCATTCTGTATGATATGGGGTTAAACTTAATCTGGAACTAAAACATAATTTGTGAGTTATAAAAAGCGGTTACCAATCACCATATTGATCTGTATTTTTTATCCTATTTTTAACTTAACTGTTTTTTTTATCCAACACCAACTTGTAAGCACCTTTCACATGTTGAGTGCACACCCACATATCATATTTTAAACTTTAAGTGAAACATAATTATAAATGTATACTAACAGTTTTATTCATAAATACTTTAGACTTTATAATTGTGAATCACTCATTCAGTATATGTCAAAATTAAACCAATCCAGACTTTCATGTTTCTTTAAATGTGAACGAGCTTCTCCAATAGACAACCTACCTATTGATTTTTGACTCCAAATCCTATGATTCTAGTTGTTAACTAATTATCATATCTTCACATACTAATTACTCATGTCTTGATTTTCGTACAATTTTCTTAATGGTTTACTTACTGCAATCTTTTTATCTTACCTTTTTATGATATTACAGAATTTGACCTGAACAACGACCACGACTTGTGAGTAACTTTCAGATGTAGAGTGCACACGTTTATATTAAATATTAAACTGTAAGCAAGAAATAATTTTAAGTCTATATGAATAGTTTTACTCAGAAATACTTTGTAATTTATAATTTTGTGACATCCATTGAGTGTTAAGTCACAAAGAAAAAAGGAAATCCAATCCAGATTGGACAGAGAACATTATCTACTACGTTTTATACAACATACTGTGAACCGTGGTGTCCGTTCATCTGTCTCCTGTTTATGTTGAGAATGAAAAGCTACACCAACGTGTTATGAATTAATAACACTGATTCACACATCAACATGTGACGTAACGGTATGTTATTGTTGAGTGGTTCTTAACATGACTGAAATACTCAATCATTACTTCTTGTAGTTGTTGGTATAAGGAATATAGGTTCAGAAAGTTTGATTAATAACACCAAAATATACCAATCATTCAAATTAATATAGAATTTTGTCTAATGAACAATTAATTTTAATTTTAAGGACATTAAAGTCATTTGTTGAAACACTACACACAAAGAGATAAAGAGACCTTTAAAACGGATTGTTTGAAACATTCTGTTTCGTATTCCATCTGAGATGTTTACCAACTTTAGGTTCCAGTTACATACAGATAATTTGAACACATTTAATCCTAGCATTTCGTTACCATTATATAACAAATACTATGCTTCATATATATTTTAATATAATTCATTCCCCATATGGTACAGCACTTATTGTACAGAGTTACAACGTTAAAATCATGGTTTAAATTATTCTCAGTTAACAGATAGCCAGATATGGCTTTACTACAGAAATAACACACACATAATATAATTTAATTTTATTTAATGTTATACTTGGAAAAATGTTTAGTTCACAATATATTTTTCAACAAATTATTTACTAATATTTTTATTCAGATATTTTGTACTGGATATAAAGTTAATAGTCGTGATTTTATTTAAATATTGATTTCAGATATTATTACATTATTATTTGTCATGTAAAATGTTGAGTTTTGTTTACATAGTTGTATTCATAGTTAATGGTTTGTTTTGATTTACAGAATTCTACCAAATATACTGCAGCATAATTATCTGAGATAACTTGAAATTACTGGTTCAAGTGTTAATGGAAACTATAAGAAGAAACGAAGGAGAAAAGATATTTCTGTTTGTCTGCCACATTAATTGGTTGAATTCAGAGTATTAGAAATGTTTGATTGGCAGACACAAACTTTATTTTGGAAGGACAATGTAATAAGATTCGCAAAATGTTTTTTTAGGCATCGTTTTGAAAAATATTTAAAACTATATACTCATAGAAGATTATACCAGATGATTGTACATAGTCTAAAATATCTAGTTTCATACTATTTTCGATAGAATATCTTTTGTTCTCACATAACAGCTATTATTGTTCAGTGCAGCCTTAAATATGCGAAAATATTTTTGGTTCCACTAGCCTTGAAATTCTCATCTACCGCACGTTTCAACAATGGTTCATCTGCGTTGTAGCATGTAAATAAACAAGCACAACGCTTCACTGAAACATACTCTACTATCAAAGCTGGAAGCTGGCTTCCTATTTACTGTAGAACACAATCTTCAAAGTTGACAGAAAAGAAGTACCAGAAGTGTGAGGAGAGTAAAATATCTATCGGAAATATATTTTCAGTGAAAGAAAACATCAACTTTGATACGATATCTTACCTAAAAACACATAATGAAAGGAATCACATTGAGAATCTCACATTGACTTGGTGGAGGAACCTAGAAGAGCAGTACTCGGAAAGTGTCCACAAGATGCCCCTGGAGTGTGACTTCTTTTCTTGGAGGAACGCACTAGTAGGATAACGTGTAAATAACTAGGTACACTCTTTTCCTATCTTGAAAGTACGGGTCACGACGCTGGGTGTAAAATGACATTTTTAACTGTAGATATCCTGGCTGGTCCACCTTCTTTCCCATGTTGGGGGGAGGGACATCTTAGCAAATACAGTACATATAAAGTTGTCCACTTTTTGAATCTTTGAATCTGGTTTCCATTTTTCTACTTGTTTCTCCAATTTTGAAGTCGTGGCAGTTATCACATTGTATTTTATAAATAATGTTGGTGTGGTGTTTGTCAGTGTAGTTTTTACATAGTACAGACCACAGTTTTGTGCCTGGTTTTGAATAAATTTGGTATTAACTGGAATGTCGTATTTTGTTACTAGTTTTTGCCAAATGTTGGTTATTTGTTTCATGATGTCAGGAATATATGGTATACAGCAGTATATGGTTTCGTGATTTTTTGATATCGTGAGATGTATTTACTTTAGTTGGTTGATTTTGCTTTCTGTCCAGGTGTTTGCGTATAATGTTTTCTACGGTTTGTGGAGGAAACTTATTGATGTTGATGAAGTATTGTTTTATTTTGTCTAATTCATCGTTAATTTTATCTGGTGTGCATAGTTTTATAGCTGTGTTTATTTGGTTTCTTAGTATGTTGAGTTTTTATTTTGTTTCATGTGATGAGTCCCAAGGAATCTATAGTCCAGTATGGATGATTTTTTGGTGGATTTCTGTTTTGAATTGTGTGTCGGTTCTTGTAATTTTGAGGTTAAGAAATGATATTTGATTGCTTTCTTCCTGTTCATTGCGTTCTTCCTGTCTATACTATGTAAAAACTACACTGACAAACACCACACCAACGTTATTTATAAAATACAATGTGATAACTGCCACGACTTCTATATTGGAGAAACAAGTAGAAAAATGGAAACCAGATTAAAAGAACATAAAAAGTCACCTTCACACGTTTTCGAACACTGCAAGTCAAATAAACACAACATAACCATAGAAAACACTCAAATACTAAATAAAGAAACAAACATAAACAAACGCAAAATTAAAGAAGCCTTACTTATACAACAACGTAAACCCAAAATAATCCAATATAAAGGAACGCCTTTATTCCTATATTAAATGTAATAAAATAAAATTATATTATATATTCAAACATCTAACACCGCCCTCTACATTCCGACACTCAGTTACACAACCCCTTCCAAACATGTGGTCAGCTTCCGGTCAGTTACCTCTTTCTTCGTGAACCTGACGATGACCGAAGAAGGTCGAAACGTTGTTCGCTCTTCAATGTAAAATATTTTCTCAACCCAAACGAGCCGTTTTTGCATATATATTACAATACATATAAATTAGTCCACCTTCTTTCCCATGGTAGAGTGGGGAGCATCTTAGTAAACACAATACATATGAATTAGTCCACCTTCTTTCCCATGGTAGAGTGGGGAGCATCTTAGTAAACACAATACATATAAATTAGTCCACCTTCTTTCCCATGATAGGGTAAGGAGCATCTTAGTAAACACAATACATATAAATTAGTCCACCTTCTTTCCCATGATAGGGTAAGGAGCATCTTAGTAAACACAATACATATAAATTAGTCCACCTTCTTTCCCATGATAGGGTGGGGAGCATCTTAGTAAACACAATACATATAAATTAGTCCACCTTCTTTCCCATGATAGGGTGGGGAGCATCTTAGTAAACACAATACATATAAATTAGTCCACCTTCTTTCCATGGTAGAGTGGGGAGCATCTTAGTAAACACAATACATATAAATTAGTCCACCTTCTTTCCCATGATAGGGTGGGGAGCATCTTAGTAAACACAATACATATAAATTAGTCCACCTTCTTTCCCATGATTGGGTGGGGAGCATCTTAGTAAACACAATACATATAAATTAGTCCACCTTCTTTCCCATGATTGGGTGGGGAGCATTTTTCTCAACGCGATACATCTAAACGGGTCCACCTCTTTCCCTATGATAGGGTGGGAAACATCCGAACTAAAACATCACATCTAAAGTAGTCCACCCTCTTTCCCATGATTGGGTTGGGGGCATCCTAGCCAACACAATACATCTAAACTGGTCCACCTCCTTTCCATACCAGATCTCCAAAGAACCAGCCTGCAGGAGATGGTATGAATGGAGTTTCTCGGTATGTTCTTTGGCTGCTACAGCTCCTTCTGAAACAAGATAAACCTTTTAACACAGTTAAGATGTCTTCTCTGTTCGTTTGCCTTAGAGAATTTTCTCTTTAGACAATTGCCATCTTGGCTCATGAGATTTCTCATAATTCAGCATATGTCTTCCAACAATCTTAGAAACACTAACTTCCTATTTTCTAGTTCTCTCTGTGGTATTTAAAAATTATTTTGTAGATTTACTAGTTTTTAATAACAGAGATTTGCTTTGTTTCTCGAATTACATATTTTTTGTATTTATTAACTTAGAAGTCAATATTACTATTTCTCTATCCTTTGTGAGAGAAGAATGTTTATACATAAGTGAAATTTCAACAGTGGCGAGGAGATGAAAGTTACGTGTTGATGACGTGACACCCACTTTTCATATATTAGTGAACACCATTCTGTAGCCTGCAACTTTATTCACATATATTTGACTCTCTTTCATCCCTTCGATTTCATTAGGAAATTTAGCAGAAGGTCAGCTTGTTTGTTTACGTTCATCTACTTCTAAGGCTATGTGAACTTCCCACTGAGGACAGTATTCGACCATCCTCTCATTATGTGGGCTTAATTTCTCATGTATATTCCATTTCAGGTCTTTTTTCCTCTTTCACAATCCCGTTTGTATAAATCTAATCGTGATGTATTATTTGTTTTTCATCAGTTACTTACATCTGCATACATACTGATTTCTTTTCACACAAACTATATTTCCAGGACTATATGTGTGGTACTCGTAGTCTTACTGATTCATTGATTAAGAATTATAGTTATTTTTACATGCACTATCTAGATTCAGAAACTGTGGTATAAATTTTGAATTTTTGGAAAGCTGACCCATTTATTCAGTTCAACTACCCAGTACACAATTACCCTGTCTTTTCCTGAACCTTCTTTGTTTGCCTCCTTGACTTCATGTCTTCATTTCATGTCAGAAGTACTTCATAGAGATGCTGTTCCCTTTGGAATGATTCTTGTTCCATCCTATTTTCTGCTGTGGCTTGTTCTATACAATGTTTCTTCCTCTGGTTCCACATGTCAAATAACGGATGGATTACAACCATTCTTACACATAGGATTTCTCTCCAGTTCTTTTCTCTCTAACGATCAGTTCTAAACCTGTTCAATTTCATCCACTTTGAAATCTATTCTGTTTTCTTCAGGTGTGAAGAAATTTACCAATCATCTTACAAGGTTTTACTTGATGTCCTTAAAAAGACACGGAAGGGATTTAGTTATTAATCTGTGCAAAGTTTTCATTTAGAAAAGTTCTCTTCACTTCGTTGGATCATTATTCCATATTCAGGTCTATATTACAAACGCCTTTCTTCCTATTCCCATTACAGAGTTCTCTAGATGCTTCCTTTTCTTCATCCACTGATGTTATAATTTATTGTTTCAAACACTACATTGTCTCCTATAATTTCAGTCACGTGGTCAAAGCGTGTGCTCTATATCTCCGTTGACTTAGTCTTTGGTTTCGTTATTACGTGCAAGATAGCCTTCTGTTTTCATACTCATGGAAAGAGTCCTCCAGTCATATCTTTGATGGTAGAAACCCGTTTTAGATGAATTGACAAAATGTTCAAATCCTTACTCACTCCAACCCAATACTTTATCCTCTTGACCCAACCATTTTCCCTGTTTCCTACTGTGCTCGAGAAACTCGTTGTGGCTAGATAATCTATTACCGCTGTTTTGGTTCCTTCACTTTGAATCGTACCAAACCCACACCTCTTCAGAAATGTTGTGTTTACTGGTTGTGATACATCATTGAACAACAATCTCATCTTAAACATATGTACCAGCATAAGCAATTCTTCCACATGAGTGTGCCCGACCTCTGTTCTGTTCTTTGGACATGTTTGTATTCCTTACCACTGCTAGTGAATTGTTTGATTATGATTCATTCTGATAATTTCGTGGTGATTTTTTACATCAATCATAGAGCAGGTATCAGATCTTTAATTTCTTTTTAAAACACTCGACCGTCATGATTCGGCATCCATCCAATGGATTTGCTGTATAGATTCTCATGTATTTGAAGCGATTAATTTGAAAACAGATCATTTGTATCATGATCTGCCTATCAAATAGCCGCTTCACTCACAAGTTTTCTGATGCGTATGTGTTCATTTGGGTAATTACGACTTATTTTCTCTTTAATAATGAAATTTCATGAGTGGAGCAGTATAGAGGGAGCTATTAAACAATAACATCATTATCCATTAATAAGAATCACGTGAGTTCAGATTGAAGTTGCCTAAAAACTAGTGTCATGCAGATACTCAAGGCAGATGTTCACAGAAGATATAATGTCTGTGTGAAATGGTAAGTGTCTAATGGAAACACATTTTCATGTAAGAAAATGTTAACTTTTTCCAAAACCAGATGTCTTCTGAACTAACCAGTTGGAGATAATAAAATGGGGGTTCCAATCTTCATCTCTACATTTGACACAATAGTTTTATGATGTGTTAAAATTTTTCCTTCTTGTTTTTACTTTAACGTTTTTCATGCTGTTTATTACTTTTTATTTTGTACAGTTATTAAGTAACTAGTTACAAAATTCACCCCATTTAAACACGAATCTTAAATTTCGTGTTACTGTTCATACACTTTTCACCTGGGATATTTTTCAACACATTTCTCAATCGGTCTGAATTTTCTTTCTTTTCGTTTAGATTGATGCAGTCTTAATCTGTCTACTAGTGAAGTAATTTCTTTACTGGAGGTAATAGCTGTAATGGAAGTCCTTATACCTTTGAGTCACACTCACTTTCACATCTGTTACTGAGTATAACAGAATCAATGGAACCTTGTATCCATCATTCAATACCTATAAGATCCTTTGTACAGTGTGTTCTTTCAATACCCAAGTGTTCTGATAGTTATCTAATCAGTGAAATACTCAACTTCTGTACACATTTACCACCCATCTCAGAAAGAACAGTCATAACTTTTTTGGTCCCCAATACCACATCGTTTTCCTTAGATAGTAAATTAATTCTATTAAGTTAGACCAAGTTACTTATATATGTTTCATTCTCAAGGTTTTATACGTAACTCAGTCCACACCTGCATCTGTCCTTTGGATAACACATTTATGGCCAGCTCAAACTTAATTTCCAGTCCTTATCCTTCTTCACAAAATACCCTCTCTTAGTACTTCCCCTTAAATATCACTCATTCATCAGACTCGGTGTCAAATTATCATTCCACTATCACCACTCTCCGGTTTCAAACGTGGCTTTTGGATTAACTGTACATGTAGCTTATTTACTTTTCATTTCTATATATCATTTTTCCTATACTATACTACACTAGAGAATGTTATAACTGTACAATCTCCTGCTGGTTAGTTTGTGGTAAAACTGGTTTTAGAAAAGTACTGGACAAACCAAATAGTATTAGTTGGTTAAGAAACCCCTGTCATAACTTCTTCAAAAGGTTGATTCCCAGGTGGTTTGGTATAGAAAGGAGACAGACTAGTCTAGATGCACTGTGTTGGCTAGGATATCACACATTACCATGGGAAAGGTGGACCAACCATCATATCTACAATTAAGGATGTCATCCTCTTTTTGACACAAAGTTTAGTGAAACGTACTGTCAACATGGGCGAAGACTGTATCTGGTTATGAGCGTTGTCCCACATGTGTTTTCCTCTAGGTTGGGATGTTGCACTCCAATAGAGATGCATTTGGACACTTTCCGAAGGGTGCTCATCACTGTTTCCTCAACCAAGTCAGTGTGAGTTTAGGTAAGATATCGTAATATCGACTCACACTTCTGGTACTTCTTTTCTTGGAAGCGGCTGCGACAGTATAAGTAATCACGTTCCTGTTGAAACCTTGGGTAGGTGGAACTAGTGTCTGCAGAAACTGAACAGTAAAGCCATCTTATGAGAAGTGGTATCTATCGGAAATATATTTACGGTGTATGAGAAATATTAAGTTTTCATAAATTCACAATCAACGTACAATAACTTTTTCTTTAAAAAATATAGACACTACAGATGTAAAGCAAAGCTGAAAATCGACATTACCAAAACTGTATTCAACTTTTATGTGTGTAATCTAGTGTATATACAAATAACTATGGGTAAACGTATTTACTGGTCCTTCTGTTTGTAAGTTCAAAAATAGAATTATTTGGTTTTCTTCATGCAAAACACTTACCATCATAACTTATCAGAGTGTTTAACCTGTAAAGGCAGATCGCAGATATAATGGCACATTTAAATGATATAACAGTAATATCTGATTCCATGTAGTCTAAAACATCAATTATGGTAAGGATATTGTTGAAACATGTTTTTCAAAAGAGATTCAAAGAGACTATATCCACATGTTCAGATTATTTATTGATACGAATAATTGAAATCAAGTATATGTTTTTCCAATAAGATTTGATCAAAACTGTAGGTGTGCTGTATAAATAAAATTATAAAAAACACCAATTAAAGAATGAATTATTTAAACAGTGAACAGACAGTTTGTCTGATATATTTTCATTACAATGATTTTTAACCAAAATGAGGAATTTCTTTACATTTGTTAATTTCAATACAACTACGTACTGAAAATACAAAGTACTAACTAATTTACATTTTATCGTATATTTGTATAGTTCTACTATTATTAGATAGGCTTGTTTAAAAGATTCTAGCAAACTAGTTTTTAAATCTTCATAACATGTTCGATCCTACCTGATTTATTCAATACTAAATTATTATTTAACAGAAACTGATCAAGAAAGCATTTCTATATTTACTGAAATATTAAAATTGTTCATGTATGATGATTTAATACATTTTATATTTTTAGTAGGATGCACAGGGTTCAGAATGTTATGTTAAAATAATGTTGAATAACCAAATCAAATGAAAAATAATCATGTACATGGATTGTGAAGCTGTGTTCACATGAAGGACTTTTCAAGATGGAGATAATCCTTAAACTTAGCTGAATTGAGAAACAAGGCAACACACTTCAACATTTTCAACAACTTTCACTAACACTATATTATTGGTATACCTTCATTAACACTATATTAGTCCTGTATGACCAGATGAGTAGTCCCAGTGTGAGGGTGACGGGTTCGAATCTCTGTCCCACCAAACATGCTTGTCCTTTCAGCCAAGTGACGGTCAATCCCAGTCTTCATGACTAAAAGACCAGGTGACGAGTTGGCGGCGTTTCACTGCTAAATTAGGAACGGCTAGCGAAGATAACTCTCATGTGACTTTGAACAAAGTTCAAGCTACACCAAACCAATTAACACAATATCACTGATATACTTTATTATGTAAGGGATATATTCGACTTTTATTTTGATATAGTTTTGTTGAAGGGGGTGTTTACTATAAGCTACTTTATTAATACCATTTTTACGATATTAACACCAATAACAGCTTCGCTTCAGTCACAGTGACACCCATGTTGATGTCTCAGAAGTCACAGTGACACTTGTAGAGGTAACTGAAAGCGGAGCTAGTTTTACTATCTGACATTTTGTGTGTAAATATGACGAGTTTCTGTAACGTTCATTACATACAGGAAAATTTTGTGTTTACAGTTTTGACTGATGATTTACATTAGGTAAAATGTTAGTAATTTGGAATGTCTACAACGAACTCCTATTCCAATCTTGCAACAATAACCACAGACTTAGCTGCCGTTCACAGAGACACAGTTATGGACATTCCAGACACAGAATACCTAGATGTTTTCAGTTACTTAGGGTTCATTGCCTCATATTGAAGGTATAAAAAGTTTAGATGTCTTGTGATAGGCTGGGTGTACAGTGTCAGACTCGTTCATTTTGGTAATGTAGTCGAAAGTAAAGAACTGGTACAAAAATTGTTAAACTGGACCCAGATGTGTTCTATATAATCATCTTTACAAGCACCATCTTCAGGCTGCTAAATATACTTACAGTTTCCGAGATAATATAATGTATTGATGATATATGTGTAATTAATTTGTTAAAATGACTTAAAACTTACAAAAGTTCTATCTTCATATTGGTGAACTACTAATCCTGTTTGACAATAAAATAGTAAAAACATTAGGACCAACACGGTGATTAACTTACCAGAAGTTCACATATGAATAAAAGTTTATATATTAAGGGTGTATTTCACATGCTACCCTATATATGTAATCATAACTTATGGTTGGGATAGAGTATTGTTTTAGTTGGGCTTGGTTGGGTCTGTATCACAAAATGTCTGTTTTTGAAGCTTTTGTGGTTCTAATATTAATATTCGTGATGTACTCCGATAAAACAGTGGTGCAACTTCAGATGTACATCTCTAAAATCAGTGGTTCGATTCACTCGGTAGAAGCAGGAGATAGCCCAATATTCATGATAATTTCATCCTCCGAAAGAAAAGACTTTAAATACGTTACGAATATGTTTGTAACTACGTCAGTCACAACCACTGTCCCACAGTCGTTTGTATGGGTTGTAGTTCAACTAGAGGGTCAGGACTTGACTGTACGTAGCACGTGCATAACAGGAATATGATGGTGTTACTCACGTGCAGCAGCCACATTATTCTACATGGAGACACCAACAACGATAACCAAAGGTCAACCCTGTATTTTTTCAACCAACTAGTATTATTATACGATTCAATTCTAAGTATTTAACTGAAAATAGGGTTTCTGTTTTTTTATTATTTTGTTATTTGGTCCAATATAGCGGAATAAACAAAGCCGACCAGGTGCATGAAGTCACGTGCATAACCTTTATAATGATCTCATACACGTTACTCTGACACCTACATATAGACTCAAGCCAGTCACAGTGACATCTATAACAGTTTCAGTAATGTTGACATTCATAACGGTCTCACACAAGCCACTGTCACCTATAAAAAATAGTCAAATCAGCTACACTGAGGAATATAACAGTGTTAGTCACACTGACTCCTATAATCGTTTCTCAAATGTCATTCTGACACCTAAATCGTCTCACACCAGTTATATTGACATAAATAATGTAATCAACCCTAGTTGCACTGATGCTCATCGTAGTGTCACATCAGTCACATCGGCTCTAATTTAAACACTAAACAGCAGATGGAGCTACTGTTATAGTTTTATTAACCTCGAAGTGGTTACGTTAAAAATAATATTAAACACATGCTTATTGATTCCGAAACAATCTTTTACCAATGAATCATTTTTTGAACATTTGTTTTTGTTTTGCTTTAAATCCATCGAACAAAGCAAAGCATAACCAGAAACTTTCAAATTTCCTACTCTGAATACATTGGGTTATTAACAGGTGGTTTGTTTTCTGAGTTTCTTCAACAGATGTCTTCTTTAGTCGTCCCTAATTCTTGAAGCGACAGACTAAAGTGGGATTGGTCGTCACTTTTTTAACGCCTTCAAAACAGGAATGGTAGAGTTCGAATACAAGAAATCCATTTTATGTCTTAAAATTTGATTGATAAATAAAGGAAGACAAACAGAGACTTAGTAAATACATTAAATATTACACTTTATTACAATCAAATCATACAATTAAACTGATTAGTCAGAGAAACAAGTACAATGTAATGTATTTTGATTAATTTATCACAGTGTTCAAATGTTTAGAAACGTATTATTTATTAGCCAGATCTAGAACTTCTGAAAAGAAATATGGTAAACAATCATCTCAACTGGTATATAAAACAATCTGGTATATAATCTGTCGGTTTATAACCAAATAAACATGTTTACAGTTCTTCCTCTTTGTTATAAAATTATCAAATCACTTTATATTGTTAACAGCGATGACCAACTCAGAGTTAACTGTACGTCTTAGATTCTCGCGTCTTTTATCAGTCTCTAAAGAATCATATTATGGTAAAAGACTTAATGTTATTTTGTGTTATTTGTCTTTCTTTAACATGTCTAAGGCATCTAGAAGGAAGTGTATACATGTCAGTGCAGGATATTTCAACTTGTATCATCTTTATGAGCACAGATACTCTGTTACCTTAAAGTTGGAAACACGACAAAATAAACGTTTACTGGAATTAAAATATTTATAAAAATATAAGGTTTTATATAGAAAGTTTAATAGTTTACACATTTTGTTTTAAAAATGGCAGACATTTATAATACTTTTGTAAAATGTTAACTTTTGTGAAACTAAAATAGTGTTTTCTTGGAACTGATATACAAATATATAATAAACACGTACACACAAACACTTGTTAGCATGCTGTTTGACAACCTTTATCTCTAGACATCAATGTTTATATAGTAGTGGACACAGTAACAATAGAACAAAATTTTACATGAAAAATAAAATTACCAAGTTAAAATAATGAATTTTAAGTTCTGTAAAACTTATGTCAGTTTAACAAAACTGGGAAATCAGTTCATATAATTTCTTGTATCTTGAGACTGGTTATTTCCATTAGTATATTAACATTTAGATACTTTTCATGTTATGGTAATTATAAGAATGCATAATTGTAAACAAACGAGAATATGTTATATGTTAGTGACATTACATATGTCATCTCAGGCGTTAAAGAGGCCTCTCGCCAAACACTAGCAATATAGTTAATACGTTAAAAGGTATCTGATGTATTAACCAGTCAGTGAGACCCCAGCAGTACAGCGGTATGTCTGTTTCGACATATTTCATTGTTATTGTTTGTTTTGAATTTCGCGCAAAGCTACACGAGGGCTATCTGCGCTAGTTGTCCCTAATTTAGCAGTGTAAAACTAGAGGGAAGGCAGGTAATCATCACCACCCACCGCCGACTATTAGCTACTCTTTTACCAAGAAGTAGTGGGAATGACCATCACATTGTAACTCTCCCACAGCTGAAAGGGCAACCATGTTTGGTTCGACGGAGACTCGAACCCGCATCCCTCAGATTAGGAGTCGACCGCCCTTGCCACTTGGCCATGCTGGGCATGTTCACGTTTCAAAAGAACATTCTTACAGGCCTTTCCTCTGATTTCTTGACTTCTTCCCACTGCATTTCCGTTGGGTTTTTCAGTGATTTGTGAAAGGATGAACAAAACGATCTAGTTTCGGTTTCCTTTGTTACATTTACAAAAGGTGTATATACATATATTTATCTTTAAAATTAATATTTATCTGACAAAAGCTACTTTTTAAATAGAGTTTAATTTATATTTATTTAGTGCTTTGCACAAGTCCCTTGTTGTCCCTAAACATTATATTGTGACTTTTTATCTTTATATTCCATGGTAAAAAGTAGTCCAAGAGTTCACGGAGGATGATGTTTACAAGCTGCCTCATTTGTAGTGTATTAACTTCAAAATTAGAACCGGCTGAACATCCACAAATAAATAAACATATGGGAAGTTATAGTCACTCTGGACAAGTTTTACATTATCAAGGTGGCTGAACAACGTGATATTTACTGTCTGGAACACAATAGTAACTTCACATTCACAAGAACTTCAAACAGAACTCTCCAGTGAAAACGACTGTCTTTTGTGGCAAATAAACTATATTGTTTGCTGTACTTGTTAAGACAAAATAAATATAAAAATAAGAATTTAAAAATATGTAAATATGGATTGTAAACAAAACAAGGAAACCGGATTGGATATACTGTAAACATTATTTACTGAAACTAGAAACCCTTATTTTGGTTCCATGTTTTTACCTTTGCTTATATTTGGTGTTTTCAAAATGAACTTTCTTTCCTAATTATTTTATGGCGTTTATTTGCAGGTAGCAAACTTTATACATTGTAATGATAATATACATAACTAATACCTAGTTGATACGGTTCGTGATTATTTACTGTACTATTGACTATTTGATCGCATTTGTTTGAAATATAAAATGTTAAACTGCAGATGGAGATTTGTTTGAGAATATAGTGAACATTAATAGCTGCCGTGTAACGACATTATGTATGTATAGTAAAGGAAAACTATATACAAGACACAACTTCCACTACGTGAGTATAACATTTTATAAGTACAACAGCAGTATTTCAAATAAAACATGTAAGACTAAAATGTCACTATAAATATTTCTTCGTGTATTTTAAAGTAATTATTCTACCATGTGTGTAATAAAATTTGATATTATGTGTATTGATTTATTTACTACTTCTCTTCATATATAATATAGGGGCTGGCTACTTAAAAACACCGTTTGTTTAGAATTAAACACAAAATTACATGGGGACCATGGGTATCGAAACTCGGTTTCTAGCGTTATAAATTCGTAGATGTACCACTGTGCCACTAGAGGTGACCAAGTGTATAATGTAGAAAGCATTTAGTATCTACATGTTACATATAAATATATTTATCTGTTATGGGCTGATAATTCTTCTTTCACCTTATATTTAACATTTTTAAATGGGTCGTTTTGTACTGCTTTTATTTTTTACATATTTTTATATATGTATAGTCTTAGTAATAAACAACAAAGGGTTTAAAGTGTTTGAACTGAATTGAATATTTACTATTTAAGGTGTTTTTCGTCGTCACATTTTATACGGTTTTGTTGTGATCCATTTTACGAAACACTACTGTGGTTCATGATAAAATTTGTTTATTATGATTGTGCTGGCTCTCTTTATTTATACTGGTTTTTATTTCTCACTTAGTCCAATAATATAAAATTAAAAATATCCCATTATTCACCATATCTTTATTGCTACTCAAATCAGAAATCAGTACAATATAAAAATACAATATTAGAAACATTGCTTTACGTGTATCATTTCTGTAGCTGACCAACTGTAGTACAATTAGAAGCAATGTATTGCCGTCTTTTCTTTCCCTCCGTAGCTTCCTGGTTTATCAACACATACTTGATTATTCTATTATTCTCCGTGAAGAAGACACTATATGTATTATTTTTACACTGTTCTGTCTGAAGAAACACAGAATTTTATTCAAGTTTAATTTTTCAAATGAATTTAAGATTTTATATGTTTTAGTATGTGTGTTACTAAAATAAAGTCTTGTCCTCTCATTGGAATAAAGCTTCTTGGTGTGGTAATTTTATTTTTATGTGATATTAGCTGTCGTACATTATGAAAGTGCTCTACAAACTTCACCCCTACATCACTTACTAGTAAGGCTGGTATCGAACCCTGGATACCCTGTACAATGGTCAAGTGGTTGACTTACTGAGATAACGTACTGAATATTCGATAACTAAGTACAAAGTCATTGGACAGTTTCCTACTCAATGTTATGTATCTATAAATTGTGTTTTAGTTGTCTTCTACTCGCTACGGTACGTCAACCTATATCCATACAGGATTTTAAAATATTTAGTGTTTCCGCTATTAACTTATCTTTCTTAATTACTCAGTTGATAAATCGTTTAAAATACTAAAAATAAATATCGAGTCCAATCTATCGGTAAGTTTGTCAACTGTATTTGAGAAATATCAGTTTTGGAAGATTATTCACCCATCAGTTACCTTGAAAATACATCAGCGGTATATCTTTAATACCTTTGAAAACTGTACTTATATTCAACATCAATGGTTTCAAGCTCTTGATTAACAATAATTTCTCTTTATTAACCATTTTATGATAACTAATTCTGCTGTTCTATCGACGTGGTTCGGTTTGAATTTCGCGCAAAGCTAAAGGTGGGCTATCTGCGCTACCCGTCCCTAATTTCGCAGTGTAAGACTAGAGGGAAGACAATTAGTCTCGAGTTAGTATCATCTACATCCTCACTTAAAAATAAATAAGTCGTGTAACAACACGTACTGTCAGTCGAAGTTCCAACACCTAAGCTAAACCAACCACTCGGCCTGCCTCCTCAGCGTTACGTGATTGGTGAAGTCTTGGAGGATACTTTTGGAGTACGTAACAACAGGATGGTTAAAGTAAAGAAAGAAGTTGAGGTAGAGAAGTTAGTTTAAGGTTCTATAAGTAGTGTGAGTAGAAAATAATATTAAATAAGTAACTGTGGCTACTGCTGGCATAGACACCACTACTACCAGAAGGGCTGATGATAATGTAGAAGCTGTACCAGATACACCCACTCAGGTAGATTTGTAAGGCACTACACACTACTACTACCAGGAGGGCTGATGATAATGTGGAAGCTGTGCCAGATACACCCACTCAGGTAGGTTCGTAAGGCACTAAACACTACTACTACCATAAGGGCTGATTATAATGTGAAGCTGTGTCAGATACACCCACTCAAGTAGGTTCGTAAGGCACTAGACACTACTACTACCAAAAGGGCTGATGATAATGTGGAGGCTGGGTCAGATCCACTCACTCAGGTAGGTTCGTGAGGCACTAAACACTACTACTACCAGAAGGGATGATGATAATGTGGAAGCTGTGTCAGATCCACCCACTCAAGTAGATTCGTGAGGCACTACACACTACTACTACCAGAAGGGCTGATGATAATGTGGAAGCTGTGTCAGATCCACCCACTCAAGTAGGTTCGTGAGGCACTAAACACTACTACTACCAGAAGGTATGATGAAGATTTTGGAGCTGTGCTAGATCTACCCACTCAAGTAGGTTCATGAGGCACTACACACTTAACTGCACGATACCTTTTTTTCACTGTAAGCTCGACGAGGATGTCGAAAGTTTTGTAGATGCATTAAATGAAGCTGTTAGAATATCTGGTTGGACTGACGCATAGAAATCAGACATCTTGAGACTAAGAACAGCAAGAAAAGCAAAACGTTTGATTGAGGCATTGCGTAAAACTGTAGTTTTTCAGTTTTTAAAACGTATGCTAACAGAGGAATATGGTAAACGAGAAACGCCAAGCACAATCATGGTACAATTACGAAATATGAATCAAGAAAAAGGCGAGTCTGTTCGAGTGTTTGGACATAAGCTACAAGAGCAAGGTAGTAGATCACGTAGAACTTGGCTAGGTAAATCCTCTTAAACAAATAAAAACAAATGCACGTGCCAGTCACTTGACTATGGGCTACTCGTATAACAACAAGGGGTGTCACAACCTTGAGTTATCACACGGTTTGCCGCCAGAGCAGATCACTCTTTATGCATATAATGTTTTTCATGCTACACGGTCTTCTTTTAACGGATGATACACATGATTACCTAGGTGACTCATCGGTCCGGTGTATAACTAAAAGGACAAAACTTAGTAGTTCTCTTGAAAAATTTTAAGAAGAAACTCTGAAATACAGTGAATACTGAAAAAAAATGTAACTAAGGAACTAGATATGATATGTCTGTACATCAAAATAGCCTACAATAATATAAAAAATCATTTGCTTGAACAATGCCTTGCAGGTGTTGTTCGTTACATTATATTAATTTTTTTACTTATTACATTTTTCAGGATCTCCTCCGGCTGTGGAGTCACGTTGTTTCACATTTGTGAGACAGTGTTACGTCATCCCTATTTTGAAACATCCATCACAAAGAGAGACAACCTAACGGCAGTAACCTATGCTAGTTTTTAAACTTATTAGACAGTTATTTATTATGTAAATGATTTTTATTGTATTTAAAATGTTTAGTATTATTATTAAACATGATTTTTTTACAAAGTTCCCAATGTTAATAAAAAGATATAACGCTTTTAATATAAAAAAGCAATATGGTTAACAAACGTAACCCCATTATATATATGTGTGTGGGTGTATTAGTATATGTATATTATAACCACAAATTTTTAAGACCATAAACCAAAACACATTAACATGAAATAAAATACTTTGCACATTTTAAGAAAGAATCCCAGGGCACAAACTACAACGTAGGATTATGAAATGTATCGTGGGTTTTTGAGGTTACTGTAGAAATAGAACACACATTGTGGTGGAGATACACCGTGTATCAGTCTTAGGTCTCAATTCGCTAGTCTCACATAAGAAAATTAGAAATATATATACACACAAACAATTGTACAAACTAAACAAATTAATCTAAGCTAGCCATTGTATTTTAAAATTCAATTAGAATATCTACAAGAAATTAAGGAAAATATTAATATTTCTAACCATACTCTGTAATTGAGAACAAAAGTTGCAAACGTTTAACTAATTAAGCTAAGTGCTTCTTGTCTTTTTTATTTAATAAAATAATACAGTTTGATATACATTTTTAACACGGTAAAATTAGGTGTATATGCAATGTCTTAGCGATAAATAAAGTAGTACCGGAACATGAAATCTCCTACACAATGCGTGTAAAGTGGTATTCGTTCAAAACAGAGGCGATATGGAGTTCCGACTACAAAATAAAAAAGGACAGGTTTGTTGTGTTTACGTGTTCCCACCCCTAATCGATGGAAGTATATACATATATAAAACCATTGGTTTTTGCTTCTCTTTTCCTTTCTGCGAGGAATCATTAATAGTATGATGAGCAAATGTTCATCTATGTTTATATGAAAGGCGTTGTTTCGATCCTCTAGTGTGTGTCAGCCCATTAAAATAGGTGTGTCATTCATTGTTTTATGGGCACATTAACAAATTACAACTAAAACCTAATTTTATAAAATAAATAAACTAGAGTATACTCAGAGATCCTGAACGTTTGATGATAATCAGAAACCGGGAAGTTGGGTAATTTTCAACAAGGACAAACAGGCATATAAAGCACAAATCTCTTTTTGTAAAAAAAAAAACATCCATAGAAAACTATGTATTGTGTCAGTTATTTCTGTTTTAATACCGTCACATGTATGTTTAACCTTCCAAAATATGTATCACATCACACCGAATAAATATGTTAACATTAAAAGAAAAATCAAGTAAATATTATTCTACACACGTGTGAGACGAATATTCACTTCATTATAGACGTTTAAATTTATATTTTAAAAAGCGTTTGAGGTAAATTACGAGTCTGCTATATGTTGGAGAATTACCTGTTGGAATCGTATAGTACGCAACACTAATAAAGTTACTACAGTTTAACGCAATAATAATTTTAAGACCTCTTACGCTAATTATTTATATTTTATTAAAATATTTACCTTCCTATATCAAATCTGGGATATATAGCTTCAACAAAACTCATGTTATGGTATAAGTTTGTTTGTTTTTTCTTTATAGATGTAACTACTTTTTAAAATAAAATAATTTCAGACATTCATGTTGTTCCCGTTCATTGACTGACAAACAGCTGAATAAACAGCAGGACTAGATGGTATTGACGTAACGAAAGAGTCAGTTAAAATAGTCGTACATATTTTTCGTTTGAAATGGGGAAGCAAAACCACATAATGAACCACTTCTATATATAGACGTTTTTGACTTTACCACCTCAGGCATGAATTAAAGATTGAATACTATGTTAAGATCTTTTACAGGTAATTGACCGTGGAGATAACTGTTACAAGAAAAATTTTCACCTATCTGTCTTACAGGTTTTAGATCGTTGCATTTCACATGGGACTTGTCACAGTACGTTTTAACTATACACATGACGAACAATTCTATAATTTTTTACTCAAGGAAAAAAACCTATCTGGTTTTTCCCTGAGCTAATAATAGTTAAACACACACACCAGTGTTTCTATAGTTCACATTATTAGTAATAGAAGAATAAACATGCACAAAATTGAAATGTTTCTATAGTTAACATACACACAGATTTCTATAGTTAACATTATTAATTACAGAATGATAAATCTACACACAGGTAGCAATGTTTCTATAGATGGCAGTATATCTTTAGCCTCCATTTTTAATAACAGAAAAATAAGCAATCACTCTTAGCACTTCTCTATGGCTCACATTATTAATAACGGAGAATAAACATAGACAAAGATAGCAGTATTTCTATTTACATTGTTGATAATAGAAAAATAAACATACACAGAGTTAGTAATGTTTCCATATCTTTCTATTATTTATAACAGAAGAAGAAAACACACACAGAAAGCAATATTTCAACAAACTACATTATATATGGGTTTGTGTTTCCACAGTGTTTGACAAAACTTACTCAGAATGCAGGACAAACGAAGGCATTGAACTGTGCTTTACTGGCTTTTGTCTCATTGCTTCAGGTTCTTCAGACCATTATCAGCCGTTGCAGCTTGCTTCCAGCTGTGAATCTGCAAAATCAAACTTCATGTTATTTGATAAGATCTCCCTTGTCACAACGTTCATAAAGTCCAGTTATACTATCAATAACATGAACTGAATCTGTAACTTAAAACTTTTGTCTTCCTTTGGTAATCTTCACTTGTCTAACCTTTCCAACTTCTGATGGAGAAGGGCGAAGAGGTACTTTTCCGTCCTCTTCGTAAATAATACACTGGGAAATTTCATCATCTTCCCTTCTGTGTTTAGATGAATTGGTTGATTCACCTCTATGGTCTAGTGCCACATAAGAACCTGAGAGAAAATAAAAAAGGGTTTTGTCACACGCGCTTTAATGGAAATAATGATAGAATGCAAGCACAATACAGATACAATGGAAACAAGATGCAAGTGTGTATTCACACATATGTCAAAACCTTGCAAAAATGGCATATTTATGTAAAATTTCACCTGTAACTCTCAAGATCAAATACTAAACTAATGCCTACTTCATTTGATTATTTGAATGAAATACAGCACATCTATATGAAATATAAGATTATGTTTACCTCTGGCAATTAGGAGAGAACTAAGTAAGTTAAAAGAAAATATACAAAACTGCTTAATATTTCACTAATATGAGCTTAAAGGCCAGATGCGAAGATAATATCCCTTCTGAAGATAATATACCTTCTGATTCAAACAATGGTTTAATACAGAAGACATCCAGGATGTCATCAACTTATAACAAAAAGTATCATCAAAACCTTTTTCTTAAGGATAGTTAATGTGTTTGGTCAGACAACTATGGTGCTGAAGAAACTTAAAAGCTTAGTTAGTTCTATAACTTAGACATGAGATATCTGAAGATTTTATCTACGTATCTACTGTAAATGTGGAGAGCTCACAAGTTAGGTTTGTACGTAAGATTATGGTGGCTGCTGATGACCTGACAGGGCTGAAATTAAATAGCTCAAAATAATAAAAGTTAAAGTTACACTGGAACATAAATAAATTTCCACTGCATAATTATACAAGTGCATCAAACTTGGAAGGCATGATTCTGGCAGTGTCTCAGGCCATCAATAGAACCTTCCCCGGGTTCGAAATCATGTCAGATAAACGATTACAACATGGTCTATGAAGGAAGATCCTCCAACAAACTTCTCCTATTACTGCACCAGTTCCTCGGTAGTACAGAAGTAAGTATACGGATTTAACACGCTTACATTAGGGGTTCGATTCTCCTCGGTGGACTTAGCAGATAACCCGATGTGGCTTTGCTATAAAAACACAAACACGTCACTGCACTATTTAAACAGTCACGATATCGGATATTCGCACTCATTCATTTGCTAAACACACTTACGAAGCAAGATCTACCGAGTTCTTGTACCATAGAACTATTTTAAACATGCTATACAGGATATTCACATCCATAGTACTATTTTAAACATGCTATACAGGATCTTCACATCCATAGTACTATTTTAAACATGCTATACAGGATCTTCACATCCATAGTACTATTTTAAACATGCTATACAGGATCTTCACATCCATAGTACTATTTTAAACATGCTATACAGGATCTTCACATCCATTGTACTATTTTAAACATGCTATACAGAATCTTCACATTCATAGTACTATTTTAAACATGCTATACAGGATCTTCACATTCATTCTGTTTTAAAACGAAACTATTGAGGCCCTGCATGGCTTGGTGAATTAAGGCGTGCGACTCGTAATCTGAGGGTCACGGGTTCGCATCCCTGTTGCACCAAACATGCTCGCCTTTTCAGCCGTGGGGCGATATAATGTGATGGTCAATCCCACTATTCGTTGGTAAAATAATAGCTCACGAGTTGGCGGTGGGTGGTGATGACTAGCTGCCTTCCCTCTAGCCTTATACTGATAACTTAGGGATGACTAGCGCAGATAGCTGTCGTGTAGCTTTGTGCGAAATTTGTATCCAGCAAAACATGAAACTAGAGTGAAAGAAAATTAGCTTTGAAGAGCTCGCTATTGTGGAAAAAAAGGGGAAAATGTTTGAAATTGTGCATACGCTATTTGTTTTGGAAAAAAAAATTTAAACTTCAAAAGTTCAGTATACTAGATAAAAGTAGGTAAGAAATATTGTGTATGTGCCCTCATGCTATATAGAGTAAGATTGAAAAATATGCATTAATAATATTATAATAAGATATTTAAAAATGAAATCAACGAAATGGCAAATCTGACAAAGAAGTATGAGAAGATATCTAACGCAAATAAAAATATAATGCTAGAGGAAAAACTCAGAAGAAACGGGTGGGAGGAGGAGAAACGTTGTTCGTGAAACGTTAAATGAATTTATTAGGTCTGATCCTGAAATAATGCAATATTGGATAAACTTTGAAATAAGCAGTAAACAATAAGCACAGTAACATAGCTTTTATGGATTCGGAAAATGTGAAGCTTATAATTAAAAATTTATAATTTATTGTAAACTTTGAACGTAAATGTTTGAATGACGATGTGGGCATACAAATTCAGAGAATGCACTTTGTTATTAGTAAAATATATATTTCATAGTGAGGTTTTGTGAATAAACCTGTTTGAAAATGCCAATAAAACCTTGACAATTAAGTTAATCAATTACATTAATATATTTATGATTACAACTCTTTACCGTAGTTTTTATCAGGTTTTGTAATCTATGAAAATTCATGTTCAAATAATTATAAATCTGAGTGAAGTCACCCCTCTTAGATAACTCCTGAATTTGTTGGAAAACATGTTTCAAGAATTCAAATGGTAATGATGAATTTAGTATCAAAAGTAATCAATCATAAACAATTACTCGCGACGTAACGAAATGTCCCAGACCCGTATGTAGTTATACTGGGAACATAAGCCGATAATGTCTTTAAATATATTTATAATAATTCCACAGACTTATATATATTGTCACCTGTAATTAAACTTAATACAACAGCGACGCAGTACCAGGTAATTCCGGTGTTTCCTATAGTGAATCTTAGTACAACCACAAAGCTACGTGCTGAGGCTGAAATTACTATAACCGAAATAAACTACAATAACCGAAATAGCTACCGACATATCAACCTGACCAGCTGTGTAGGCAAAATTCTTGAGAGAATAATCAGTGAGAGACTCTCCACATTCTTGGAGATACATAACATCAACACTGTATGGCATAACGGTCTCCGGTTCCGAAAGCAAGAAATGGGACTACCGTGGAGAATTATTCACTGGCTATCAAACTTTCTGAAAAACAGAATATGTAGAGTTAATGTTGAATGGACCTTCTCAGAATGTTTTATTCCAGAAGCTGGCATCCATCAAGGATGAATGAACCTAATTTAGCAGTGTAAGACTAGAGGGAAGGCAGCTAGTCATCACCATCCACCGCCAACTCTTGAACTACTCTTTTACCAACGAATAGTGAGATTGACCGTCACTTTATAACGGCTGAAAGGGCGAGCATGTTTGGCGCGACGGAGATGCGAACCCGCGACCCTCAGATTACTAGTCGCACGCCTTAACACGCTTGGCCATGCCGGGCCTCGCTGAAAGTAAGACACACTTCTGTTACGTAAAACGGTAATGTAACGGTCAATCCCACTTTTCGTTGGTAAAAGAGTAGCCCAAGAGTTGGCGGTGGGTGGTGATGACTAGCTGCCTTCCCTCTAGTCTTACACTGCTAGCACAGATAGCCCTTATTAGCACATATTATGAATGAAAATATTAGCCTCAATACAAATTCAAACGATCCATTTATTCAAATAGCTCTCTCTCTTTCTTTAAATAAACGTTGTATAATTTTGTAGCACTGTTTTGGCGATGTGTGTTACCCAGAGGAAAACCCACATCAGGGAAAATTCTGATCCTTTGTTTACAAAGGATAAGTAAACAAATATAATTCTTTAAATTGTTTTACGGGAAATAAAATCAGCCTAAGTTAGAACTGTGTTAAAACATTTACACATTCAAAAACATATCCCACAATTTCTCTGCAGCGGGAAAAAGAGACAGATGAGTCTATCTGTTATTGTTTTTATGTGTGTGTATTTATGCATGAATTCACATGATGCAGTTCTGGGTACTTTATAAGCTGTTATAAGTAGTGTATTTTGTATTGTTTGTAGTTTGACTTTACTATTGTGGTTGTTTATTATTAAACACAAGATACACAAAGGGCTATCTATGCTCTGCCCAACACAGTTTCCAGTAGTATAAGTGCGCAGACATGCCACTAGGGGACGTAACTTAAATATCAATACCTTCAGCCATATCATAGCAAACTAGGTTTGCTACAGTTATTACACTATAATTTTCAGAAGCTAATATAAAAGCTTATTAATCGAAAACCTAGAGATATTTGACCAGGGACATTTATATATATTTGGAACATTACAAAGTGTTTAATTTTCAGAGTCCAATGTTAGTTCTAAACATTTTGCAGATGTAGTAGTCTGAAGGAATGCCCCATTCACATAGATCTGTGGTTGTACTTTTTTCTGTTTAGTTAACTTTGTGAATAGTATTAGTTGTGTTTATTTTGATTCTATATTTTTGACAATATTCACTTATTCTATTTAATTGTGGTTGTATATTTGTGGCTCGACTGTTGCGGTAATCTTCTGTCTTACGTGAATTACCAACCCGCTCACTTTAAGGCTACTGTTACTTTTGATGTAGTTGTTCTTTCTTGCAATATTTTTAAAATGTATTTATACAAGCAAAATAACACCTCTGCAGAAAAACAAGAGATGCTCTTAACGAACAGGTAGGGACTAACTAGAGGTTTACAACTGTAGTTTATTAGCACTTTCTATACACAAATAATTAGATAAAACAAGTTACAACTTAGGTTTATTAATCTCAAAAGAAATAATAAGTGTTTCTTCCTGTTCGTACTTTCTGATTAATTCTAGTAATTAAAATATTGTTATATCATTTAATAAAATTTCTCATCATTCTTTTTAAGAAACTCTTATTATTATGAAATAATACGTAGTTAGATTTATATCTGTAGACTTGCTAACTTTTTGAAGTTCAACGGGTCCAGCGAACCAACACCGGCAGCCATGCTGAAAATATTGTAAAATGACCATTTGTTTCAATTAATTTGCACAAGGGTGTAGTCAATGACGGGTCTAATGTATGTTTTATATATTCTTATGTTACCTGTCCTTGCTTCATTATATTTACCAGTTAAACTCCCAGCATAGTTTGTTCTTAGCTAAATGTTTGTGTTAATATTATTTATGTGGTTTATCCATAAGAAGGATTGTAACCCAATTACTTGTTAAGAGCGATTTGAATAAAGCAAGGAGGAAAACGTTGGGATTTCTGTAGAGGCTTGAATTTTCATTCATACTCTGGGGAGTTTCTGTTATCAAGAGTTGTACTCATTGCGTTTAAGTAGAATAGCCCATGCTTATTTAGAAAATGCAGCAAAACACGTCACCAAATATTTAAATTGATTGTTATAGAGACTTAGTAGATCGATAGATCTACTAAATTAGCCTGATATAATCACTCAGTTTCTTGAACATATTAATATTAAATAGTTTTGTGTGGAGTATATGTATCTTGACGCCTTTCCTTGATCTAAACTGAGCGTTTTACTTAATACTATTAATGATCTATACAAAGGCTACACACCATATAGCTAGCAAGATTTCAATTATCATAACAAATGGATTGTAGAATGTTATTCATGTAATACATTATTTACGACACCTGATTAATTTGGTTTTTACAGCAAACAAAATTAAACCTTAGATGACTGATGATATTAACAGTATTCAGTGGTTTACAATCAAGAAACAAATGGTTATGCAATACAATGTTCATTTATTTAAAATGAGCTTATTTAGACATATTTCGAACGTTCAAATATCATACATGTGGTAGCCAGCGAAATAGTCGAGACTTTTGGCTATTTACAAATACTTGGAAGACATGGGAGTTTCTAACAGAACTGGAATGAATATTCAAACTAACATTCCTATGTATTCTACAATGAAACATCATCATCGCTTAGGTAACTTGCTAACTTTCACCATTAATTGTAGCTTCTGTCTTCTTGCTGACAAACTGGTCACGTATCTAGTTTGCTAACTACCATAAAGGATAATAACGTTCAACATTAGTTATAGTCTTTTCTTTTATACTGACAAGCTGTTTGCTATCTTATTATGATATAACAATATTTTAATTACTAGAATTAATCAGAAAGTACGAACAGGAAGAAACACTAATTATTTCTTTTGAGATTAATAAACCTAAGTTGTAACTGTGGTTGATGGAGTTTTAATTTTTCCTTTACTTAAACTTATAAGAATATACTAACTTAATAATTATTTCACTGTTAAAATCACCTTATCAAAAGCTTTTAAAATACCTAAGTCGTCCAACCTTATCCATAATTCAGATACATGAGCAATATATTAAACAAGAAGTTGACATGTTTAATAAGTCACCAAGGAGGTTCTCTCTCTCTCATTGTTAGTTGGGATTAGTGTTTATACATCCAGGAGGGTCAGGTTTCGTCAACCTGTTCCTCCTTCCTTTGTTTTAGCAACTGTCAAGTGTACTTATACATTGTACATGAGGGCTAGAGTAACCCGCACTTACTCAGGGCAATGTCCATGTACTATCTACATATACACTTGGTGCAAATAAATCATTTCTCTTTATAGTTCCATAATTATTTGCACTATCATTAGATAGGTGTCAACGATAAAACATTCACATAAATCCTTCTTACAAGTAACCCCAATATTAGCAGAGACTCACGAAACATTTCTTGTCAAATTAGTATCTTTACAGTGCCAGTACTTCTTTAAATACAGAATTTCAAGAAGAATACAAAATAATTTGAATAACAAAAACCGAAACGTATAGGTTAACTTCTTTAGATATAACGCTAGTTAAGCCTGTGTTCCGCGAAGATATAATAAATCAATACTGTAACTTACGTGCGTTTTGCTTGAGTTTAGTTAAAGCTAAAGTACTTTACAGTACTTAATGCCCATAGTTATTTATTGGTAGCCCGGATATATACGTAAGGCATTCCCCCATGTGTGGGAAGGAAAGAAGCATTTTTTGAAATCATCCAAATAACACCTGAAAAAGGTGACATTGTGACTATTACTATTTAACATGCTGACCGATATATGCATCCATATCTCGGTTTGTGCCTTGTGGTGAGTGTCCCACATATCAGCTGAGAAACAGAGCACGCTAAGCTTACTAGTTACATAGCTATTACAGTTAAGGCTGATCCTAGTGAAATATACTCTTGGTTATAGCTGATATGGCTTTGCTATAAGAAAAACACACACAAACACACACGTATTGTCATATACGAAATAATTTGATATATGCAACTCAAACCTTTCTGCTCAAAAAGCATATAAGACTTTTTTATGTTGAGTTAGAACGAAATGTGACGTAGAAATAACACAAAATTCGAACTGTTTACATCTTAATGTTCATTTTATGTTCCTGCAGCATGGAAAAAATAGCATATAGAGGGCGGCACTATAAGACAATGGCTACTTCTATGAAAGGAGGCAAGTTCCTACTGGAAATACGTTTACAGTAAAGGAATATTAATATTTCCACTAACAAAAAAGAAACTCTATAGCTGACAGTTTCTCTTTCCTCCCTTTTTATTATATTGATGGTGAGTATTGATTAGAACAAGTTTCCTTACATTAACATTTAAACATGGCTTTATGTACAGCTATGAATAACTTCTATGAATTTGATTTTCTGAACAGTTATAGACTTGGATTTAAAACTTAATGATTTAAAATTATACATCTCAACTTTTCATTCTGAAGAAAAATTGTACAATTTCTAGTAAAATTATTGTAAAGACTAAATAAAATATCACTACACTTTCATTTTGTCTAATGTTTGGTATTTGTGGATATTTAACCAGAATATTTAGTTTTTGAGTAAAAAATGTAAAGTATTGATATGAGTTAACATATAAAGAGGACAAAGCATCAGAAGATTTTGTGGTAGTCACTCACTGAAACTAAAACCATAGAGTATTTCTTAAAATTAATAAATGAAATAGTGGTTGAAAGTAAAGTTTGTTGTTGCAATATTATACTTTCGTATTTACACAGTTGAATTTATCTATTCTTAACCCTTAAGTAAGGAGAACTTTAATAGCTCCCTTTATGTTTATAATACCTCTTTTGAACTAGGGAGAGAAGTTTAAAGTATGAATCTGTGTAAAATTTTGTCGCTGTTATTTTTACTTTTAATATCTTGATATTTTCTGTGATTATATTCAATTAAACTGAATTTAGAAGTTCAAATGATGTATGATGCATAAAACTGTTTAACAAAAGCATGAGAAGCATGCACTGCTTATAAGAAGGAATCAGAAACTAGGAAGGAAATTCAAATTTTTTTAAGTTTGGAGTACCAGCTGAACTTCACTTAGATTAGGGATGGAACTTTGAACTTTTGTCCCTAATATGTTGTACAGCAGAAACTCCTTGGCTGGAGAAACCAGCGAGTATCTATGACTCAGGGATATTCTTCAAATTCCTTTCTACGATAACTCTTCTTGAGGACTTCAAAGTGGCATGGGAGTAACCTCAATAGATACGTTCCCAAGAACTTTTGACTTCATGAGAAGTTCACTGTGGTGTGGTATATATGTTTCAACCAAGATGTCTCCAGAACATAATTCATTGACTGATTTGGGAGAGCCAGCAAGCCTCTTTAATTCCTCTTGGACAGAAAAGTGTACATTTGCCTTAATGATTTCTCATTCAACGGATGTAAAATTAGAAAATGAGCCACAAAAATCTACTTGAATCGTAATTGTGGAACAGCGTTCTTCAGAGATATGTGGTCGCTTACCAGTTAGTTGTTTTTACGGTTTTATTTTCATTTAGGAGTGAGGGATTCATAAGAAAACGAAAAAGATTCAATGCCCACTGATACTCCCCACCATGGAGTCTTGTGAGGGAATGCACTAGGATGCATATCAATGCTAGGGCTTCGTGAGCACTATAACAAAATACTAGCATCAGACGTAATGCCCACAACACCCATCGAGGATTCCCGGTACTGGTGCTCAGTTGACCCAGCCAATCAAACATGGGGGTCCCTTTCTTCAAGAATTCAAAGTCAAATTGGTGTGTTGCAGTACCCCAGTCACCTACCTTCTCTTCACGGATGTAAAACACGTGAATGGATGTTCAGGCATCAGAGGAGGTAAACAAAATTACCAAACTTTTCTGGGAGATCCATTCACCACGTAAAGGAAGGCGCTTCGAGAGGTCACTAATGATAGAGGATAATATATTACCAACTGGTCTTCCCAGATCATGGGTGCATGAGAAGGAGATAAACTAATTCTAACTCAGTCTGTCTATACTGACAGGACTTTCATTGGCAGCAGGTGTAACATTGCTTGTCAAAATATTTTGGACTCAATGTTTTTCATTTCTTGGTATCAATGTGTTTGAATATGGAATGTTTCTGTTTCCTCTTGTTATTAAGTAGAGCTATCTGTTTAATATCTCTAATCAAGGTTCCTTGTGTTACTCATCATTTTGATATTTTCCTTTTGTGACACCTGACAATAAATTTACACATTACTAAACAGCTTGTGTTCCTTTCTTCTGAAAAGGTATACCTGAAGTGAAGAGGTTATTCAATCCATGACCTCAATGCCATTGACTATCAGCAAAATATGATAAACTATAATTTTTCACTGGGTAATTGCAATATTAATCATATATGGTTGGTTTGTGATGGTAAGGTGCTCTCATAATATCATAGATGACAAAAGTTTAGTATTATCATGACTTTGTTATGTTCAATGGAATAAGCCAATCCTTGTCATCTTTTATATTGATCTCAATAGTATGAGAAATTTGTTTAGAAACAGGTCTATAAGGAGAATCTGTAAATGTTTCAGTTGTCATGTCTCTTTCATGTTCTTTAACTTGAACGATTTATAACAGTATTATATGTGCATCATCAACAACACTAGGCTGCACAATATCTGAGTAAACACAGAGTCTACCAAATACATTAACAGTATGTAGAGATGCATACGATCAATCTCGTGTATGAATCGTAGCAAAATACATAATATTTGTTGGATTCATGAAGTAATTTCACTAACTGGTTTAGAATTCCAATTAAATCTTCAGTTTCCTTGTAATGACGTGGTTTAATATAAATTATTTTATTGTGATCATCAGAGATAGGAAAGAAAACTATCCATCTTCAGCCAACTACACAGGTACTATAATTCTCCTAAATCCACTTTCTTGAGGTAAATAGATTTCGGAAGATGTATATGATTTGACGACGTATTGGTGGCAAGTATCAGTAACATCACATACAACCAATCCTCGCACAGTAATTAGTAATACAATTTTATTGGAGAGAAAAATCTCAGATATTTTAAATCCTTCTCAGCATTATATTACAACAGGGATCGATAGGAATATATCCTGGGATATGAAAATACTATCCATTTTCAACAAGTCATTAGCAGAAACAACTCATTATTGAGAGAGTTGTCTGAGAATGAAACATCAGAAAAGAAACTCACTTATACAGAAAGAATGATTTTGAGTATTACCTGTAGCACCAATACCTTCAGTATTTGGTAACTTCGCAGAATAAGCCACTGGTAATGTTACCAGACTTTTCAAACTGAACACACAGAATGAATGCTTTTCATTCAAATTATTATTGTTTCTTGTGCATCAACAACTTTTAAGCAACTACAACATTTTGTAACAGTCACTGCAAATTCTTAACATAAACAATAACAGTATGTTTTATATCCCAGGTGTATGTTACCTGAAAATTGTTTAAATTCCTTATTAGTTCTAAACAGTTTATCACAAACTACAAAACTGTGTAGTATTTCTCAAGTATGTATTCCTTTATCAAAATGCATGGTAGTTTGTTGGGTGACCAAAACAAACTACTACATGGCATATTGTGCGTTATTAATGTACGATAGTTTAGCAATTTTCACCCTCTATATTTTGACTGTGGCAATCCACACTATCAAATATTTTTGGTACATGTGCTACACTGGAGTCAAAAGTCATACAGGTGAATGATTTTTCTTGATTATTCATTACCAAATTTTCAGCACAAATTTACAAAATATTTTGAAATTATCCTAATTAAATACCTTTTAACACAACAAGATATTAGCTTAATCAATTAACACACATAATGATGCTTGACAGGGCTTTACCTACTGCATGGGGGTAATGATAAGAAACTGTTAATCTAAATTCCATGGCATTACTATAAAACTACTACCATATATTTTTAAAATCTGGTAATTTCTGCAAATAGTCTGGTTGACTATTGATACTTTTGAACAACATACATTCCTGGTTCACTAATTTACCTGAACATCTGAACAACATACATGCCTGGTTAACTACTTTACCTGAACATCTGAACAACATACATGCCTGGTTCACTAATTTACCTGAACATCTGAACAACATACATACCTGGTTCACTAATTTACCTGAACATCTGAACAACATACATGCCTGGTTAACTACTTTACCTGAACATCTGAACAACATACATGCCTGGTTCACTAATTTGAACATCTGAACAACATACATGCCAGGTTTGCTACTTTACTGACACGTCTGAACAACATACATACCTGGTTACCTACGTTACTGACACGTCTGAACAACATACATACCTGGTTACCTACTTTACTGACACGTCTGAACAACATACATACCTGGTTACCTACTTTACTGACACGTCTGAACAACACACATGGTTACCTACTTTACTGACACGTCTGAACAACATACATACCTGGTTACCTACGTTACTGACACATCTGGAGAATGTACATGCCTGGTCTTCCAGTTTACTCATACAGCTAAACAACATAAATGCCTGGTAGACTACTGGTACATCTATAGAACACATATACACAGGGGCGTAGATTTTTTTACACCCAATGGGGGGAATGATTTTTGCAATCACTTATGGGGACTGTTCAATTTACAAATTGGTAATCTTTGATTACGTGAACCTGAAAGCTGTAAACATGCAGTCACAGAGTAATCTTGTTGCCACGATACTTGCATGTATACTTAGGCCTGCTGACTGATACTTACGAACTATCGCCTAGATCGAAAAGCTTAGAAGCAAACCCATATTAAAGATGTACATTTTGGCTACTGAAAAAGCTTACATCTAGGCCTAATTATATAAGTCGATTGGTAAGAACACGAGAACCACACGAACAAACACATAATGAACATCTGAACAGCATACATACCTGGTTCACTACTTTACCTGAACATCTGAGCAACATACATGCCTAGTTCACTAATTTACTTATACATCTATACAACATACATGCCTGGTTCACTACTCTTACTGATACATCTATACAACATACATGCCTGGTTGACAATTTTATTGGTACATCTGTACAACATAATAACTAGTATACTACTTTTATGATACATCTGAAAAACGTACATGTCTGGTTGGCTACTTTACTGATACCTCTGAAGACCATACGTGCCATGATGGCTGTTTCACAGACACCTCTGGACAACATACATGCCTGGTTCACTAATTTACCTATACATCTGAACAACGTACATTCCTGGTTGTGTATTTTACTAATACCTCTGAACAATATGCAAGCCTGGTTCACTACTTTACTGATACCTCTGAAGACAATACGTGCCATGATGGCTGCTTCACAGACACCTCTGGACAACATACATGCCTGGTTCACTAATTTACCTATACATCTGAACAACGTACATTCCTGGTTGACAGCTTTACTTGTTTATCTGTACAACATACATGCCTGGTTGACTACTGATACTTTTGAACAACATACATGCCTGGTTCACTAATCTACCTATACATCTGAACAACGTACATTCCTGGTTGACAACTTTACTTGTTCATCTGTACAACATACATGCCTGGTTGACTATTTTACTGATACCTCTGAACAACATACAACATTAAATAAAAATAATAATTATAAATCTGTACGAACAGTTTTACTCAGATATACTTTAGACTTTATAATTTTGTAATATTTATTGAGTGTAAGTCACAAAGATGTGAGAAACCAATCGAGACCTTCATGTTTGTTTATATGTGAAGTCTGACGAGATTCCCCAGTATACAATTTACCTGTTGTTTTTAACCCTTAATCCCACACCCTATGGACGTATTTTTAACAATACAAAATTTACCTATTATTCTGAGCTTCTAATTCCAAATCCTATTATTGTATTTGTTAAGTAATTCTCACTTCTTGAAATACTAAATACTCAAGCCTTGTTTTCGTGCAATTCTCTTAGTGGTTTACTTTTTACAGACTTCTTATCTTACCCTTTTATGATGTTACAGAATTCGATCTCAACAACAGTCAATGAAGACCGACTTTGAAAGCAGCTGTAGACAATATTTGAATGTGATTGTACAGAGAACATTATTTACTACTTGTTTTATACATACTGTGAACAGTGGTGTCTGTCCATCAGTTCATCTGTCGTCTGTTTATGACGGCTTCACTTCTCATGTTGAGTGTGAAAAGATACGGATGAAGTCAAAGTTCAACATTAACTTTTTTAAACAACAGTAGAACAGGTATGAATAATGTTGATAAACAGGATATTCTACACTAACTTGTTACGAATTAATAACACTATTTATCAGAATGTAAATATAACAGTTTGTTATTGGTAAATTGTTCTTAGCAGAACACTTACTATACAAAATGGAACATCAAACATAGAAAACCAAAACTCATTTAACACACTTACTCTACATTATTATACAATCTTACAATTTGTCTTCAATCACTGCTACACGAGGGCTATTTGTGCTCGTCGTCCCTAATGTAGCAGAAAGACCAGATGGAAGGCAAGTAGTCATCACTACCCACCGCCAAGTCTTGGTCTACTATTTTATCAACGAATAGTGGGATTGACTGTCACATTATAATGTCCCCATGGCTAAAAGGTCAATTATGTTTGGTGTGGCGTGGAGAAGTACACCGGACTTTTGTACCATTAACATATACAAACATGGATCGTCATTACTTTCCTCGACTCAAATGATTACAAGTTGATGTATATATAAATAATTTACGTAGGTTCTCATACACTTTCTCGCTCCATTTACTACTTGTGTCTATTTATATATACAGTATGTACATAGATATAGAATGACGGGAATTTAAATAGAGATGTTGTTGTTTTTTTTGTTTTTTAAGGTAAACACTGTCTTCCCAGTCAGCGTTGGATGAATATTAATGACAAAGCTACGTATGGTCAATTCCACAGAAACCGCGCATGTCAGGTAGATATCAGTGGTTGTCTGATTTAATAACAAGCTCAGCGATGGTAAAAACTATTTTGAAATTTGAAGAAAAATAAACACATGAGTATCCAGAAAACTATGGGAAAATATCAGCATATTTAGTGAAGTATTTTTATGTATTTTTTACTTTATATCTATCTGTGTAAGAGTAGTAACATAGAAATTCAAAAATGTTCCGGTGTTTGTCCTGTTTTGAATTATTTAGATTTTTATTGATTACTTCAATGACCACTTCTCAACATATTTCACACCCGAACATTGATGATAAAACTGTAAACAGTTTCAGGTTTGTTTTGTTTTTTTTTAACCAGTAGCTTGACCTTTTAATGTACTCCTAAACATTAGAATCCCCAGATGTTGAGAGATTTATAGAACTGTGTATTCTTAAAAAAAACATTAACTCATTACAGTAAAAGTTATCTCAGGCTGTGACTGTTATATAAGATTAAATATTAAAATAAATAGATACAGCTTAAAGGATTCACCGGTGTTTTCAAAATCTATAAAATAAAAATCAGTCGTAACCTCAGAATCACTAGAAACAAAAGTGCCCGAAACGTATTAAAGATTTTATTGGAAAGAAATGTAAACAGCTTTCCAAAGGAAAATAAATGTCAGAAGAGAATAAATAACTGTTTTTATAGGAAAGTCATCAAAGCTACTGCGCTTCTTTTCCGTTTACTCGGAATCACTTATTTTCTGCATCAGTCCTCATGACGATACTCACCTATAGAGGGAATACATGGTAACTAACGCCTTGTTATAGTCCTCCAAGTAAGTATTTCAAGTCTGATTTTATATGAACGGGGAAAGCAAAAAATGTGGGTCTGGTTCTTACTGGCCATAAATCTGTTATTTTCACATCGCTTCCAAGTCCTTGACAGTGCTGGATATTAAACCTTACGGTCCGTCCAGTTACTATTATTTCTGTATCTTACACAGTTCGTAAGTTTGTGTGTGTGTTTTCTTATAGCAAAGCCACATCGGGCTATCTGCTGAGGGAATCGAATCCCTGATTTTAGCGTTGTAAACCCTAGACTTACCGCTGTACCAGCGGGGGTGCAGTTCGTAAGTATAAGACAAGTTCTATTCTCCTGTCGCATCAGGAAGTAAAATAAAATAGCGCAATAGGGTGACAACTTGCGAAAAAAACTTTCGCGTGTGTGTGTGTTTTCTTAGAACAAAGCCACATAGAGCTATTTACTATATCCACCGAGTGGAATCGAACCTCTGTTTTAACGATGTAAGTCCGTAGAGGAACGTTCCAACTCTTTTTCATATTTTTGACAAGTTCACATCCAAGTCGATGACACGTTTACTGAGTCTTGCTCTTTCAGTCTAGTAAGAGAATAAATTTTACAGTAAAGTATTACTCTTAGTCTTGAAATAATTTAAGAGGAGTTCCCAGTGGCACAGTAGTATGTCTGCAGGCTTATACTGTTAAAATCCGGGTTTCGATATTCGTGGTAGGCAGAGCACAGATAGCCCCTTGTGTAGCTTTGTGCTTAACAACAAATAACAACGAGTTTAAGAAGAATTGTCAGTGAGATTAGAAAATATAAATTAATTGTTTATATTGGATTTACCTAAAATATATATCCTGAATGTTATATGATGCTGCAATTGTTAATATGTAGCGCAAAATATCTTACATATTCCACATTCACTATTTAAAGCAAAACAAAAATAATACATTATTTCTACCTAAATAACTAAAATACATTGCTGAAATAACAATTATTTAATCAAAACTAAAATATATAGAAAGTTAATTGCTAAAAAAAAAAAAAAATCTTCATATTTTAAATGGAACGATTTTAATGAAGACTACATGATATTTGGTGTTGGTTAAAGTTGTTTGATGTAGATGGTTTCTTTAAGTATGAATTCCAGATCAGTGTCATCCCTACAAAGAATATTTATATTTTATCTTTCGTGTCCTGTTTCTTCACTATGTTAGCGTATAAACGAAAACCATGTGTCACCGAACATTTCTGTGTGTTTTCATGAACAATCCCGTATTTTATTAGTTCTTACTACTAGATGGCGTTCGGCTTTCTCAGTACATCAGGCCATGCAGTTTTCTTGGGTGAAAATATGGACAAGCCTTGAACAAAGATAAATTTGGATGTCTTTAGTCAAAAGAATTCCCTTCTGTATGATATGGGGTTAAACTTAATCTGGAACTAAAACATAATTTGTGAGTTATAAAAAGCGGTTACCTATCACCATATTGATCTGTATTTTTTATCCTATTTTTATCTTAACTGTTTTTCTTATCCAACACCAACTTGTAAGCACCTTTCACATGTTGAGTGCACACCACATATTATATTTTAAACTTTAAGTAAAACATAATGATAAATGTATACTAACAGTTTTATTCATAAATACTTTAGACCTTATAATTGTGAATCATTCATTCAGTATATGTCAAGAATTAAAACCAATCCAGACTTTCATGTTTCTTTAAATGTGAACGAGTTTCTCCAGTAGACAACCTACCTATTGATTTTTGACTCCAAATCCCAAATCCTATGATTGTAGTTGTTAACTAATTATCATTTATTCACATACTAAATATTAATGTCTTGTTTTTCGTACAATTTTCTTAGTGGTTTACTTACTGCAATCTTTTTATCTTACCTTTTTATGATATTACAGAATTTGACCTGAACAACGACCACGACTTGTGAGTAACTTTCAGATGTAGAGTGCACACGTTTATATTAAATATTAAACTGTAAGCAAGAAATAATTCTAAGTCTATATGAACAGTTTTACTCAGAAATACTTTGTAATTTATAATTTTGTGACATCCATTGAGTGTTAAGTCACAAAGAAAAAAGGAAATCCAATCCAGATTGGACAGAGAACGTTATCTACTACGTTTTATACAACATACTGTGAACCGTGGTGTCCGTTCATCTGTCTCCTGTTTATGTTGAGAATGAAAAGCTACACCAACGTGTTATGAATTAATAACACTGATTCATACATCAACATGTGACGTAACGGTATGTTATTGTTGAGTGGTTCTTAACATGACTGAAATACTCAATCATTACTTCTTGTAGTTGTTGGTATAAGGAATATAGGTTCAGAAAGTTTGATTAATAACACCAAAATATACCAATCATTCAAATTAATATAGAATTTTGTCTAATGAACAATTAATTTTATGTTTAAGGACATTAAAGTCATTTGTTGAAACACTACACACAAAGAGATAAAGAGACCTTTAAAACGGATTGTTTGAAAAATTCTGTTTCATATTCTATCTGAGATGTTTACCAACTTTAGGTTCCAGTTACATACAGATAATTTGAACACATTTAATCCTAGCATTTCGTTACCATTATATAACAAATACTATGCTTCATATATTTTAATATAATTCATTCCCCATATGGTACAGCACTTATTGTACAGAGTTACAACGTTAAAATCATGGTTTAAATTATTCTCAGTTAACAGATAGCCAGATATGGCTTTACTACAGAAATAACACACACATAATATAATTTAATTTTATTTAATGTTATACTTGGAAAAATGTTTATTTCACAATATATTTTTCAACAAATTATTTACTAATATTTTTATTCAGATTTTTTGTACTCGATATAAAGTTAATAGTCGTGATTTTATTTAAATATTGATTTCAGATATTATTACATTATTATTTGTCATGTAAAATGTTGAGTTTTGTGTACATAGTTGTATTCATAGTTAATGGTTTGTTTTGATTTACAGAATTCTACCAAATATACTGCAGCATAATTATCTGAGATAACTTGAAATTACTGGTTCAAGTGTTAATGGAAACTATAAGAAGAAACTAAGGAGAAAAGATATTTCTGTTTGTCTGCCACATTAATTGGTTGAATTCAGAGTATTAGAAATGTTTGATTGGCAGACACAAACTTTATTTTGGAAGGACAATGTAATAAGATTCGCAAAATGTTTTTTTAGGCATCGTTTTGAAAAATATTTAAAACTATATACTCATAGAAGACTATACCAGATTATTGTACATAGTCTAAAATATCTAGTTTCATACTATTTTCGATAGAATATCTTTTTGTTCTCACATAACAACTATTATTGTTCAGTGCAGCCTTCAATATGCGAAAATATTTTTGGTTCCACTAGCCTTGAAATTCTCATCTACCGCACGTTTCAACAATGGTTCATCTGCGTTGTAGCATGTAAATAAACAAGCACAACGCTTCACTGAAACATACTCTACTATCAAAGCTGGAAGCTGGCTTCCTATTTACTGTAGAACACAATCTTCAAAGTTGACAGAAAAGAAGTACCAGAAGTGTGAGGAGAGTAAAGTATCAATGGGAAATATATTTTCAGTGTAAGAAAACATCAACTTTGACACGATATCTTACCTAAAAATAACAGGAATCACATTGAGAAGCTCATATTGACTTGGTGGGGGAACCTAGATGAGCAGTCCTCGGAAAGTGTCCACAAGATGCCCTCGGAAGTGTGACTTCTCTTCTTGGAGGAACGCACTTGTAGGATAACGTGTAAATAACTAGGTACACTCTTTTTCCTATCTTGAAAGTACGGGTCACGACGTTGGGTGTAAAATGACATTTTTAATTGTAGATATCCTGGCTGGTCCACCTTCTTTCCCATGTTGGGGGGAGGGACATCTTAGCAGATACAGTACATATAAAGTTGTCCACTTTTTTTTCCCCATGGTAGAGTGGGGAGTATCTTAGTAAACACAATACATATAAATTAGTCCACCTTCTTCCTCATGGTAAAGAAAGGTGCATCTTAGTAAACACAATACATATAAATTAGTCCACCTTCTTTCCCATGGTAGAGTGGGGAGCATCTTAGTAAATACAATACATATAAATTAGTCCACCTTCTTTCCCATTTAGCATCTTAGTAAACACAATACATATAAATTAGTCCACCTTCTTTCCCATGATAGAGTGGGGAGCATCTTAGTAAACACAATACATATAAATTAGTCCACCTTCTTTCCCATGATAGGGTGGGGAGCATCTTAGTAAACACAATACATATAAATTAGTCCACCTTCTTTCCCATGATAGAGGTGGGGAGCATCTTAGTAAACACAATATATATAAATTAGTCCACCTTCTTTCCCATAATTGGGTGGGGAGCATTTTCTCAACGCGATACATCTAAACGGGTCCACCTCTTTCCCTATGATAGGGTGGGAAACATCCGAACTAAAACATCACATCTAAAGTAGTCCACCCTCTTTCCCATGATTGGGTTGGGGGCATCCTAGCCAACACAATACACCTAAACTGGTCCACATCTTTTCCATACCAGATCTCCAAAGAACCAGCCTGCAGGAGATGGTAGGAATGGAGTTTCTCGGCCGACTGGTATATTCATTGGCTGCTACAGCTCCTTCTGAAACAAGATAAATCTTTTAACACAGTTGAGATGTCTTCTCTGTTCGTTTGCCTTAGAGATTTTTCTCTTTAGACAATTGCCATCTTGGCTCATAAGATTTCTCATAGTTCAGCATGTGTCTTCCAACAATCTTAGAAACACTAACTTCCTATTTTCTCGTTCTCTCTGTGGTATTTAAAAACTGTTTTGTAGATTTACTAGTTTTTAATAACAGAGATTTGCTTTGTTTCTCGAATTACATTTTGTTCTATTTATTAACGTAGAAGTCCATATCACTATTTCTCTATCCTTTGTGAGAGAAGAATGTTTACGAATAAGTGAAATTTCAACAGTGGCGAGAGAGATGAAAGTTACGTGTTGATGACGTGACACCCACTTTTATATATTAGTGAACACCATTCTGTAGCCTGCAACTTTATTCACATATATTTGACACTCTTTCATCCCTTCGATGTCAATAGGAATTTCAGCAGAAGGTCAGCTTGTTTGTTTACGTTTATCTACTTCTAAGGCTATGTGAACATCCCACTGAGTACAGTATTCGACCATCCTCTCTTTATGTGGGCTTAATTTCTCATGTATATTCCATTCCAGGTCTTTTTACCTCTTTCACAATCCCGTTTGTATAAATCCAATCGTGATGTATTATTTGTTTTTCATCAGTTACTTACATCTGCATACATACTGATTTCTTTTTACACCAACTACATTTCCAGGACTATATGTCTGGTCCTCGTAGTCTTGCTGATTTACTGATTAAGAATTATAGTTAATTTTACATGCACTATCTAGATTCACAAACTGTGGTATAAATTTTGAATTTTTGGAAAGCTGACCCATTTATTCAGTTCAACTACCCAGTACACAATTACCCTGTTTTTTCCTGAACCGTCTTTGTTTGCCTCCTTGCACTTTACGTCTTCATTTCATGTCAGAAGTACTTCATAGAGATGCTGTTCCCTTTGGAATGATTCTTGTTCCATTCTGTTTTCTGCTGAGGCTTGTTCCATACAATGTTTCTTCCTCTGGTCCCACATGTCAAATAACGGATGGATTACAACCATTCTTACACATAGGATTTCTCTCCAGTTCTTTTCTCTCTAACGATCAGTTCTAAACCTGTTCAATTTCATCCACTTTGAAAACTATTCCGTTTTCTTTAGGTGTGAAGAAATTTACCAATCATCTTACAAGGTTTTACTTGATGTCCTTAAAAAAGACACGAAGGTATTTAGTTATTAATCTGTGCAAAGTTTTCATTTAGAAAAGTTCTCTTCACTTCGTTGGATTATTATTCCATATTCAGGTTTATATTACAAACGCCTTTCTTCCTATTCCCATCACAGAGTTCTCTAGATGCTTGCTTTTCTTCATCCACTGATGTTATAATTTATTGTTTCAAACACTACATTGTTTCCTCTAATTTCAGTCACGTGGTCAAAGCGTGTACTCTACATCTCCGTTGACTTGGTCTGTGGTTTCGTTATTACATGCAAGATAGCCTTCTGTTTTCATACTCATGGAGAGTCCTCCAGTGATATCTTTGATGGTAGAAACCCGTTTTAGATGAATTGACAAAATGTTCAAATCCTTACTCACTCCAACCCAATACTTTATCCTCTTGACCCAACCATTTTCACTGTTTCCGACTGTTTTGGTTCCTTCACTTTGAATCGTACCAAACCCTCACCTCTTCAGAAATGTTATGTTTACTGGTTGTAATACATCATTGAACAACAATATCATCTTAAACATATGTACCAGCATAAGCAATTGTTCCACATCAGTGTGCCCGACCTCTTTTCTGTACATTGGACATGTTTGTATTCCTTACCACTGCTTGTGAATTGTTTGATTATGATCCATTCTGATAAGTTCGTGGTGATTTTTTACATCAATTATAGAGCAGGTATCAGATCTTTAATTCCTTTTTAAAACACTCGACCGTCATGATTCGGCATCCATTCAATGGATTTGCTGTATAGATTCTCATGTATTTGAAGCGATTAATTTGAAAACAGATCATTTGTATCATGATCTGCCTATCAAATAGCCGCTTCACTCACAAGTTTTCTGATGCGTATGTGTTCATTTGGGTAATTACGACTTATTTTTTCTTTAATAATGAAATTTCATGAGTGGAGCAGTGTAGAGGGAGCTATTAAACAATAACATCATTATCCATTAATAAGAATCACGTGAGTTCAGATTGAAGTTGCCTAAAAACTAGTGTCATGCAGATACTCAAGGCAGATGTTCACAGAAGATATAATATCTGTGTGAAATGGTAAGTGTCTAATGGAAACACATTTTCATGTAAGAAAATGTTAACTTTTTCCAAAATCAGATGTCTTTTGAACTAACCAGTTGGAGATAATAAAATAGGGGTTCCAATCTTCATCTCTACATTTGACACAATAGTTTTATGATGTGTTAAAATGTTTCCTTCTTTTTTTTTTACTTTAACCTTTTTCATGCTGTTTATTACTTTTTATTTTGTACAGTTATTAAGTAACTAGTTTCAAAATTCACTCCATTTAAACACGAATCTTAAATTTCGTGTTACTGTTCATACACTTTTCACCTGGGATATTTTTCAACACATTTCTCAATCGGTCTGAATTTTCTTTCTTTTCTTTTAGATTGATGCAGTCTTAATCTGTCTACTAGTGAAGTAATTTCTTTACTGGAGGTAATAGCTGTAATGGAAGTCCTTATACCTTTGAGTCACACTCACTTTCACATCTGTTACTGAGTATAACAGAATCAATGGAACCTGGTATCCATTACTCAATACCTATAAGATCCTTTGTAGAGTGTGTTCTTTCAATACCCAAGTGTTCTGATAGTTATATAATCAGTGAAATACTCAACCTCTGTACACATTTACCACCCATCTCAGAAAGAACAGTCATAACTTTTTGGTCCCCAATACCACATCGTTTTGTTTAGATAGTAAATTAATTCTATTTAGTTAGACCAAGTTACTTATATATGTTTCCTTCTCAAGGTTTTATACGTCACTCAGTCCACACCTGCATCTGTCCTTTTGATAACACATTTATGGCCAGCTCAAACTTAATTTCCAGTCCTTATCCTTCTTCACAAAATACCCCCTCTTAGTACTTCCCCTTAAATATCACTCATTCATCAGACTCGGTATCAAATTATCATTCCACTATCACCACTCTCCGGTTTCAAACGTGGCTTTTGGATTAACTGTACATGTAGCTTATTTACTTTTCATTTCTATATATCATTTTTCCTGTACTATACTACACTAGAGAATGTTATAACTGTACAATCTCCTGCTGGTTAGTTTGTGGTAAAACTGGTTTTAGAAAAGTACTGGACCAACCAAATAGTATTAGTTGGTTAAGAAACCCCTGTCATAACTTCTTCAAAAGGTTGATTCCCAGGTGGTCTGGTATAGAAAGGAGACAGACAGGTCAAGATGCACTGTGTTGGCTAGGATATCACACATTACCATGGGAAAGGTGGACCAACCATCATATTTACAATTAAGGATGTCATCCTCTTTGACACCCAGTTTAGTGAAACGTACTGTCAACATGGGCGAAGACTGTATCTGGTTATGAGCGTTGTCCCACATGTGTTTTCCTCTAGGTTGAGATGTTGCACTCCAATAGAGATGCATTTGGACACTTTCCGAAGGGTGCTCATCACTGTTTCCTCAACCAAGTCAGTGTGAGTTTAGGTAAGATGTCGTGATATCGACTCACACTTCTGGTACTTCTTTTCTTGGAAGCGGCTGCGACAGTAGAAGTAGTCACGTTCCTGTTTTAACCTTGGGTTGGTGGAACTAGTGTCGGCAGAAACTAAACAGTAAAGCCATATTATGAGAAGTGGTATCTATCGGAAATATCTTGACGGTGTATGAGAAATATTAAGTTTCATAAATTCTAAATCAACGTACAATAACTTTTTCTTTTAAAAATATAGACACTACAGATGTCAAGCAAAGCTGAAAATCGACATTACCAAAACTGTATTCAAATTTTATGTGTGTATTTTAGTGTATATATAAATAACCATAAATAAACGTATTTTCTGGTTCTTCTGTTTGTAAGTTCAAAAGTAGAATTATTTGACTTTCTTTATACAAAATATTTACCATCATAACTTATCAGAGTGTTTAACCTGTAAAGGCAGATCGCAGATATAATGACACATTTAAATGAAATAACAGTAATATCTGATTCTATGTAGTCCAAAACATCAATTATGGTAACGATATTGTCGAAACATGTTATTGAGAAGAGATTCAAAGAGGCTATATCCACATGTTCAGATTATTTATTGATACGAATAATTGAAATCATGTATATGTTTTTGCAATAAGATTTGATTAAAACTGTAGGTGTGCTGTATAAATATAATTATAAAAAAACAACAATTAAAGACTGAATTATTTAAACAGTGAACAGACAGTTTGTCTGATATATTTTCATTACAATGGTTCTTAACCAATATGAGGAATTTCTTTACATTTGTTAATTTCAATACAACTACGTATTGAAAATACAAAGTACTAACTAATTTACATTTTATAGTATCTTTGTATAGTTTTACTGTTATTAGATAGGCTTGTTTAAAAGATTCTAGCAAACAAGTTTTTAAATCTTCATAACATGTTCGATCCTACCTGATTCATTCAATACTAAATTATTATTTAACAGAAACTGATCAAGAAAGCATACTGAAATATTAAAATTGTTCATGTATGATGATTTAATACATTTTATATTTTTTAGTAGGATGCACAGGGTTCAGAATGTTATATTAAAATAATGTTGAATAACCAAATCAACATCTTGAATATAAGGTTCCAGTGGTACAGTAACAACATTTGTAATTTAGTATGTAGTTGGATGTCACTAATACTTTGTCACGTTTGGGAATGTATGTGATGATCATGAAAAATAATAATGTACATGGATTGTGAAGATATGTTCACATGAAGGACTTTTCAAGATGGAGATAATCCTTAAACTTGAATTAAGAAACAAGGCAACATACATCAACATTTTCAACAACTTTCACTAACACTATATTATTGGTATACCTTCATTAACACTATATTAGTCCTGTATGACCAGATGAGTAGTCCCAATGTGAGAGTGACGGGTTCGAATCCCTGTCCCACCAAACATGCTTGTCCTTTCAACCAAGTGACGATCAATCTCAGTCTTCATGACTAAAAGACCAGGTGAAGAGTTGGCGGCCTTTCACTGCTAAATTAGGAACGGCTAGCGGAGATAACTTTCATGTGACTTTGAACAAAGTTCAAGATACACCAAACCAATTTACACAATATAACTGATATACTTTATTATGTAAGGGATATATTCGACTTTTATTTTGATATAGTTTCGTTGAAGTGGGTGTTTACTCTAAGCTACTTCATTAATACCATTTTTTACGATATTAACACCAATAACAGCTTCGCTTCAGTCACAGTGACACCCATGTTGATGTCTCAGAAGTCACAGTGACACTTGTAGAGGTAACTGAAAGCGGAGCTAGTTTTACTATCTGACATTTTGTGTGTAAATATGACGAGTTTCTGTAACGTTTATTACATACAGGAAAACCTTCTGTTTACAGTTTTGACTGATGATTTACATAAGGTAAAATGCTAGTAATTTGGAATGTCTATGACGAACTCCTATTTCAACCTTGCAACAATAACCACAGACTTAGCTGCCGTTCACAGAGACACAGTTATGGACATTCCAGACACAGAATACCTAGATGTTTTCAATTACTTAGGGTTCATTGCCTCATATTGAAGGTATAAAAAGTTTAGTTGTCTTGTAATAGGCTGGGTGTTCAGTATCAGACTCGTTCATTTTGGTAATGTTGTCGAAAGTAAAGAAGTGGTACAAAAATTGTTAAACTGGACCCAGATGTGTTCTATATAATCTCCTTTACTTACTTAGCAGTAATTCATGTGTGCTGATGGGTGGTATCTTTCTTTGCCTTAAGAGAATCAACTTGTTTGTCAGGTTGTTCGTTTACCACATTTTTTGTGTCATACCTATATTGTTTGTTTTTGAAATTTCTCGCAAAGACTATCTGAGCTAGCCGTCCCTAATTGAGTAGTTTAAGAAACGAGGAAGGCAGCTGGTCATCATCACCCACCGCCAACTCTTGGGCTACTATTTTATCAACAAGTACTGGGATTCACTCATTTTATAACGCCACCTCGACTGAAAAGGCGAGCATGCTTGTTGTGACAGGGATTCGAGCCGTTTTCTTCAGATTACAGGTCGAGTACCCTAACCACCTGGCTATACCGGGACGTTAGACCTGGAATCTAGATCTAATTGTTTATCTACACAACGCTTGTATTGTAACGATACGCTACATGTAAATTTTTAATTTACAGACCGTATACTAGTAAAGTTTTTAATGTGTGATTTGATCCAAATATTCACACTTCGCGTAAAACAAGCACCACCTTCAGGCTGCTAAATATACTTACAGTTTCCGAGATAATATAATGTATTGATGAAATATGTGTAATTAATTTGTAAAAATGACTCAAAACTTACAAAAGTTCTATTTTCATATTGGTGAACTACTAATCCTGTAATTAAAAAACATTAAGACCAACACGGTGGTGATTAACTTACCAGTAGTTCACATATGAACAAAAGTTTATATATTAAGGGTGTATTTCACATGCTACCCTATATATGTAATCATAACTTATGGTTAGGATAGAGTATTGTTTTAGTTGGGCTTGATTGCGTCTGTATCACAAAATGTCTGTTTTTGAAGCTTTTGTGATTCTGATATTAATATTCGTGATGTACTCCGATAAAACAGTGGTGCACCTTCAGATGTCATCTCTAGAATCAGTGGTTCGATTCTCTCGGTAGACGCAGGAGATAGCCCAATATTCATGATAATTTCATTCTCCGAAAGAAAACACATTAAATACGTTACGAATATGTTTGTAACTACGTCAGTCACAACCACTGTCTTACAGTTGTTTGTATGGGTTGTAGTTCAACTAGAGGGTCAGGACTTGACTGTACGTAGCACGTGCATAACAGGAATATGATGGTGTTACTCACGTGCAGCAGCCACATTATTCTACATGGAGACACCAACAAAGATAACCAAAGGTCAACCCTGTATTTTTCAACCAACAGCATCACAACCAACTAGAATTATTACACGATTCAATTCTAAGTATTTAACTGAAAATAGGGTTTCTGTATTTTTATTATTTTGTTATTAGGTCCAATGTAGCGGAATAAACAAAGTCGACCAGGTGCATGAAGTCACGTGCGTAACCTTTATAACAGTCTCGTACACGTTACTCTGACACCTACATACAGACTCAAGACAGTCACAGTGACATCTATAACAGTCTCAGTAATGTTGACATTCATAACGGTCTCACACAAGCCACTGTCACCTATAAAAATAGTCAAATCAGCTACACTGAGGAATATAACAGTGTTAGTCACACTGACTCCTATAATCGTTTCTCAAATGTCATTCTGACACCTAAATCGTCTCACACCAGTTATACTGACATAAATAATGTAATCAACCCTAGTTGCACTGATGCTCATCGTAGTGTCACAACAGTCACATCGGCTCTAATTTAAACACTAAACAGAAGATGGAGCTGCTGTTATAGTTTTATTAATCTCGAAGTGGTTACGAAAAAAATAATATTAAACACATGCTTATTGATTCCGAAACAATCTTTTACCAATGAATCATTTTTGAACATTTGTTTTTGTTTTGCTTTAAATCCATCAAACAAAGCAAAGTGTAACTAGAAACTTTCAAATTTTCTACCATGAATACATCATGGTTTATTAACAGGTGGTTTGTTCACTGATTTTCTTCCACAGATGTCTCCTTTAGTCGCCCCTAATTCTTGAAGCGACAGACTAAAGTGGGATTGGCTGTCACATTTTTAACGCCTTCAAAGTAGAAATGGTAAACATGTTTCAAAATGGGTTTCGATCCAGTGATTTTTAAATTACGAAACAAGCATCTTAATCCCTAGGTCATGTCAGGCATCGCTAACAACCAAACATTTCCAGTACAAAACATGGAGTTCGAATACAAGAAATCCGTTTGGCTGAGCATTTTATGTCTTGAAATTTGATTGATAAATAAAGGGAGACAAACAGAGACTAGTATAATTACATTAGATATTACACTTTATTACAATCAAACCATACAATTAGACTGATTAGTCAGAGAAACAAGTACAATGTAATGTATTTCGATTAATTTATCACTGTGTTCAAATGTTTAGAAACGTATTATTATTTATTAGCCAGATCTAGAACTTCTGAAAAGAAATATGGTAAACAATCATCTCAACTGGTATATAATACTACCGGTTTTATGTTTCTTGTGTACTTTAGTAACGATGTAAAGTTAACAGTGTTGTTACTAATAATACAGAATGATATTCATCTTCTCTACATCATGAGATAAAACAGTTAAATCTGTCGGTTTATAACCAAATAAACATGTTTACAGTTCTTCCTCTTTGTTATAAAATTATTTAATCACTTTATCTTGTTAACAGCGATGACCAACTCAGAGTTAACTGTACGTCTTGGAGTCTCGCGTCTTTTATCAGTGTCTAAAGAATCATATTATGGAAAAAGACTTTATGTTATTTTGTGTTATCTGCCTTTAACATGTCTAAAGCATCTAGAAGGAGCTGTATTTATGTCAGTTTCATGTTGATTGTTTACTAATGTGAATGTTTTCACATACCATATCAAGCTGTGTTTACGGACAACCTTACTATTTCCATAAGTAGTGTGGCTCCCAGAAGAGAAAATACAAATACCATGCGTGTAAAAATCAAAGTTGTGGTCATTGAAGGTTATTAAATGTGATAGGCTAATCCAATTTTTTATGATCCAATAGGGTCGTATGGTAGACACTTATGATGTAAATGAAACTGACACTGTTAACAACAGAAGAAGTTGATATACAAAAGACGTCTTAAGTTACTTAGGCTATATTCTTTACATAGATTCAATAGCGGAGTAAATATCTTGTCGTAACTTTTGATAAATGTAAGGTTTAATTGTTCTTATAAGATACACATTACTACGAAGTAACCAATCTCAGTGAACTTGGAAGAGAACACTACACCAAAAGGACGAAACAACCATTGAATCACAAGTACTGGCAAAAAAAAAGCTCTAGACATGTGGTCTTTTCAGCAGACAAGATGGAATTAATCATAGGGTTCTTATAAATGTAGATCAGTTAAATTAATGAAACAAAACAAAAACTCAACATACTAAGAAACCAAATAAACACAGCCATAAACTATGTTCACCACATAAAATTAACGACGAATTAGACAAAATGAAACAATACTTCATTAACATCAATAAGTTTCCTCCACAAATCATATAAAACATTATAGGTACACACATAGACAAAAAGCAAAATCAACTAACAAAATTAAATATATCCCACGAATTAAATAATCACAAAACCATATACTGCTGCACACCATATATCCCCGACATCAGCAGAAAAATAACCAACATTTGGCAAAAACTAGTCACAAAATATGACATTACAGTTAATAGCAAATTTATTCAAAAACCAGGCACAAAACTAAGGTCTATACTATGTAAAAACTACATTGACAAACACCACACCAACATTATTTATAAAATACAATTAGACAACTGTCACGACTTCTATATTGGAGAAACAAGTAGAAAAATAGAAACCAGATTCAAAGAACACAAAAAGTCACCTTCACACGTTTTTGAACATTGCAAATCAAATAAACACAACATAATCATGGAAAACACTCAACTACTAAATAAAGAAACAAACATAAACAAACGCAAAATTAAAGTAGCCTTACTACAACAACAACTCAAGCCCAAAATAAATGCATATGTTGTTAATTTATTTCTAGAGTCAATATTTTATGTTTGTTTAGTTTTGTTTGTAACATGATATTTACAAGCAATTAATTTAAAGTAAATGTTATAACAAGTTTAATTACGTAACTCTATAATAGTCGTACGTTGTGTTCGTATTTCACTGATGTTGAGATTATCGATTGTCGCGTGAAATTTCTTGATGTCTAGAATATAGCGCACAGACGATTAAGTAATGAAGATAAATAGTGTAGAATGAGAGGTAAAAGTATACAGACATTGAAGACAGAGGGAATTGAATGGAATGTTAATGGTCGTGGAATATAAAAATATTTTTTTTCAGTATAATATTTCTAAATAACTTGCAAATGAGAACACTGACACCATCCTTCTTAAAATTAAAGGTAAACCTTCAGCTCAATCACAAAATCAAATATATCATAGAAAAACCCCAAATAAAATGTTTAAAACAAACTATAAATGAACTAAATCCTCGCAGCAAATATACAGGTTTAACTGCCTCTGAAGATTACAACTTTCGTCAATACAAAAAAAAAAGCGCCAACTGTAAAGGCTTAACTATCAACTGGAGGCTAGGCAGAGGGGGAGAGGCGCTTCGACAGGGTAAAGGAAGGACATACCTCTGAAAGGCTCTAGATTTCTACGTGTTATATTTTGCTTCATATTTTGTTAGTGTTTTTACTTTTCACTTCGAATTTTAGTTTTACGCCAGTAGACAGAAGACCTTATTACCATTTGAATTGGCCCAAGACAGGAAATACCCCTTCGCTAAACAACGAGGCGACATGCCGGTCGGGGAGTCGGAGACCAGGGAAAGCGATGTAGCGTCTGAGACTGAGGGAGCAAGCCCGTCTGTTTCAGGGACAAAAAGTAAGTCTAGTGACTGTGGCCAAACAGATAATGATAATTTAAAATTAAAATCTTTAATGTTCATAGCCGAAAAAGAACTAAAAGCTAAGTTAACGCCGGTTAAAGAAAATACTGTAAGGACTCGAAAAAAACGAAAACTAGTAAAAGATATTATGATTTCAGCATGTGAAGACAATGTACCTAAGACTACGGTTATAGACTTTAATATGCCAAAACTAGCAGTACTAGCAACCCAAACCCCACCCTGGATATTCAAAACAAACATGTTCAGACAAAGACGAAGTTCTTTCTGACGACGAAGGCTTCACGCTTGTGCAGACTCGAAGTCAGAAAAACAAATTAAACAAAGAACAACCACCACAGACACACATACACAAATCGCACCAAAATCACCTAAGCACGCAGTTATAATCCAAGGAGTTCCTGGTAGTTACAACCAACCACAATTGGCCAAAGAAATATACAGGTGCAAACCTAATACAAAGATTACTAATATTAAGCGTCTGCCCAGAGGCGGTGTTCTGGTTCAAGGACAGGAACCCGCTGACTTAAACAGTCTACTAAAAGCTTGGCCTGCAGACGCATTCAAAACAGGAAGCATTACAATACACCTACCAGGAACTAAACCAACACCGAAATCTTTTGTGATACGAGGTGTACATAATTCAATAGACATAGAAGACGTTAAGGAAGAGTTAAGTACACAAAACATAAAACACATTTCAGTTGAGCGTATAATTTCAAATATTACTAAAAGACCCACAAACCTAATCAAAGTAGTCACAGACAACAGCCAGGATATTACACAATTCATTAATAATGGTATCACTATGTGGTATCATAAGTACACAGTAGAACAAACAAAAACACCAGCAGTGGTTGTCACACAGTGCTACCAATGCCAAAGGTTTGGACATGTAGCAGCAGCATGCCAAGCAAATGCGCGTTGTGTGGGCTGTGGGGAGAATCACCACATTACACATTGTACAAAACAGAACCCCAAACTCAAATGCTGCAATTGTGGGGAAGAACACACGGCAAATTATAAAGGTTGACAGAAATATAAATCCATAAAAACACACTTATACGAAATTAAAATCCCAACATGAACAAGCCGCCACCACCACGAACAATTAAGGAACCCACACCTACCACTCCAGCACCACAAAGTACAACTACACAGACAAACACATACGCTGCAGTGGTTAAAATTCATCATCCCGACAGGAAAACCATTACCAAGTGACGAGGAAATACCAAAACCACCTCAAAATACACAACCAACAACAATTGAAACAACATTGACATCTGCCATAACTTCCACCTTCTCGGAAATAATGGCAGAATATACAAATCCCACAAACACCAACAGTCTCACAGACATAATTGTTAAAATCATATTGAAAACATACACAAGTTCTTGCCGCAAATTTTAACCTCCATCATAAACTCTACTAGATATGGATAACTTCACAGTTCTACACATCAATATCCAGGGTGCTCTTGCTTCCAAGAAACATGAGATTGAAGATACAACAAGCTCCATAAAACCTGATGTAATCATAATTAGTGAAACTCTTCTATATAACTACCATAGATTTAAATTAAACGGCTACTCTACTATTAGACATGACAGGAAGGATAATAGAGATCCAAACAGAGGTCTTTTATTATTGTATAAGACTGAACTTATAGTTCAGGAACTTACTATCCCTTCCAGTAATGAATCTATAGTTATTAATGTAAAAACGCAAAATCAGACAGACGTTACTGTGGCGGGCATCTACTGCTCGCCTAGTACCGTGTTAGATGTAAATCTATTGAATATATTGTATAATAGCAACTGTAATCTTATTATTATCGGCGACCTAAACAGTAAACATATAGCATTCAACTGTCGTTGCTCAAACGCAAATGGCAAATTACTTTATCAATTTCTGGACGAATCAAACATGACTTTATTAAACGATGCAACACCGACACATATCTCGTACGCACATGGCACCAGTGAAATACTGGACCTATGCCTGTGTTCGTCAAATATGAGTCGCAAATTCGTAAATTTTCATGTTGGTCACGATATAGATAGTGACCACCTTCCAGTTTGGTGTATCTTCAATCTCACCCCCACTTAAATAAAATCATAGTGAGAGACCAACTGAACTACAAAAAAAGCTAATTGGCCAGTTTTCCAAACTATATTAAATGAAACCTTACCTCCAGAAGTACTACATATTGCCGCGGACGCATCAGATATAGATGCATACTGTCATATCATCTCTGAGTGTCTAAAACATGCAGCCAACAGTTCGATACCGAAACAAAAACACTTCACAACAACTCATTCATGGCAACCACATAAAGATATAATACACTTAATTAAAACAGACGTATACTCCGCAGACAGTACATTCAAAATCGCAACCCACACTTAAAACTCAGATAAACACAATAAGGAATAAAATACGAAACTTAATCAGACAACAGAAACAAGAAAACTGGGACACCTTCTGTTCCGATCTAAATCATAAAACTGATCCTAAACAATTCTGGACACATTTGAAAAGATTTACAAACACAGGAACAACAAACACAGTATATCCACCAGTGGAACTGGATGGAGAAACAGCATACACTAACACAGAAAAAGCCGAGATATTTAAAAACACCTAGAAAACACGTTCAAAACACATCATGAACCAGACATGAACAGATACTTTTATAATACAGTCACAAACTTTATTGACCAAAACAGAAGCATTTTACACCTAAATTTCCAGTCAACACTAGTACACACCAAGAAAAACAAAAGACTGGAGCACTCATCAACTGGTAAAACATATCACTGTTACAGAAGTAGTAACTGCTATTAAAAACACAAAAAAACAAAGCTCCTGGAGAAGATGGTATTCAAGCTATCCTCCTAAAACAAGGCACTCAGAGATTATATGAACACCTAACAGCGTTATTTAATCTCTCACTATCAACTGGATATATCCCCGTTTCTTGGAAGGAAGCAATAGTATTAATGTTCCAGAAAGAAGGAAAGCCAGCGAATAAACCAAACAACTACCGCCCGATTAGCTTAACCAGTTGTATTGGCAAAGTATTAGAGAGAATAATTAGTAATCGTCTGTCAGTTTACTTAGAAGAAAATTCAAAATTACCAGAAATTCAAAACGGATTTCGAAAAAACCGCCAAACTACAGACCACCTGATTCGACTTACAGAATCAATTACCGACAGCTTCAACAAAAGAATGCACTGTAGCTTGCTTTCTCGACATTGAGAAAGCATTTGACACAGTGTGGCATAACGGCTTACGACATAGATTGCTTGAAATGGCATTACCCCAGGAAACTATTCGCTGGCTGTCCAACTTCCTGGATAACAGAATGTGTAAAGTAAATGTAAATGGGGCCCACTCAGGTCCTTTTCACCCGAAGCAGGAGTCCCGCAGGAGGGGTTGTTAGCCCTATATTATTTATCATGTACGTGAGTAATATGCCTCTGTCGGACCTAAATTTAGGTTATGCATCACAGTTCGCTGACGATGTAGCAGTCTGGAAAAGTGCCCCCACTCCGTCAATAGCAGCAACGAACCTACAACCAGTCCTAAATAACATCGAAGAATACTGCCAGAAATACAGAATCAAAATTAATATTCCAAAAACCCAAGTCATAGTATTCAGCAGACTGAATAAGCTGAAAAAGATCCACCAAAACTCTATATGAATGGATCACTTTTACTGACTGCTACTTCTGCTAAATTTCTAGGTCTAACCTATGACTCAAAATTAACGTGGCTACCACATATTAAAATGTACTGATACGAATCTGGAAAAGAGCAAATTATGCAAGAAGTCTTTCAGGTAAAATCAAGGAACATCACCAGACAACATACTTAAAATCTACAAAACGTACATTAGACCAACAATAGAATATGCATCACCTGCCTGGATTAACATAGCACCCACACATGTACAGAAACTTCAACGTATACAAAATTCTGTACTAACTTCAGCATACAAAGTACCACGTAGCACCTCAACCACATTCATGCACAAGTATGCAAACATAGATACAATAGCTGAAAGACTCTTGCATAATTCTCTAAAATATTTCAATAAGAATTGGCACAAAAATGACTTAATGTGTGATCTCGACAGATATCACGTACATGATGTAAATGGTCCTAAATACCTCTCCCCTTTTAACATATATTTAAGAAATGTAACACAAGCTGGCCACTATGCACTAGACACTTAGTCCTTGTTTCTTTTTATTTTTATAATTATTATTTTCTTTTTTTAATCATTATTATTATTATTATTTTTCTTCTCTTTTTGAATTATTATTCAAGTATTGAATAATAATAATTATTATTACTTTCTGTTCCGTGTGAGTGTTTGTGTTACTACAAGTAGTAGTAGCATTCTCTCAATCGAGAAAAAGGAGAAAAATACAAAAAAAAAATATATATATATATGAAAATACAAAAAAAAAATTAAATGGAAAAAAAAAACAACAAAAAAACTTCTTGTTCGTCCATGCATGGACTGAGCCCTGAAATGGACCTGAGTATGATGTTATACTTTTACTCTGGCCCAAAGCTTTAAAAAAAAAAAAAACCCTAAAGACAGACGCTATAATCGTTCGGGAGGGAGGAAGAGGTCAAATGTACCTGACCCTCCTGGGTATTTAACAACATAAATACCCAAATACCCACACAGTCAAACTGGCTAGGCAGAGAGCAAGAAAATCTTTGCTGTCAGTAAAAAAACTGTAAAGAATAATATAAACCAATTTGTGAACTTTCAACTTAGTGAACCTCATACTATCACCCTAAATAAATGTGTAAACTATATAATTCCTTAAAATTCTTAAAAGGCCTAACAAATATTGAAAAAAGTGTCTGGGCGTGTTAAACCACAGTATTATCTTACCAATTTTCAATAGAAAAAAGCTCAAAATTTGAAGGAAACAAGAACAACAAAAGACATTAAAAAGTGTCAGTCTTTATCATTAGCAAAACAACCTTAATCAATCAAAGGTGTAAGGAAAGTGTAGTGAGTGTTTAAAATAATACCATAATTTACACCTAGAAGAAAGCATTGAACGTTGAAAGTAAGCCATGGAATGCTTTGGGGGAAGGAAAAAAGTGGCACTGTTTAATCCATTAAGGGCTTCTCAAAGTGTTAAAAAATAGAGCAAGTATAGATGGATTAGAAGTAAGAAAAGATAGGTTAACACTACTCTTGGCTTACGCACGAACAAGATGCCAACAAAACTCAAACTTTTGTTTGTTTGTTGTTAAGCACATAACTACCCATCTAGCTGTAAATGTCCACTATACGTTTCGAAACCAGGTTTCTTGAGTATTAATACTGCAGGCATACTGCTGTGTCAATGGTTGACTTGAAACGTTTTAATTCACATGAATAAAAAATAGGTAAATTACATGCTGAACTAGAAATTTTTTAACACCATAAAGGCACAGAGAATAAAGACAATTTACAATACGTAACAAAATCCTTTAGGTTCACAATCAGTGAGCAGTATTCTTCCTAATAAGTGTGCAAAAGGTATGGAAATAATTTCTAAAGTATATGGAAATAATTTTTGTACTTTAGAAATTTGGGAAACTTGTGAGACAGAAAAAATGAAAAAGGGAAAATACTGAGAAGTAAAAGAAGAATTGAGAGCGAAGTAAGGGAGTAGAAAATGGTAAAAAAGAAACTGTATATTGACCATTGTCACTGAAGATGTGCTGTTATGGTATTGGTGTCAAAACAGTCAGAATAGAAAAACGAATAATTTTAGGAGGCTTGGTTGAAGGTATGGAAAATTATTTTATTATTTGTAAAAATGTTTATTCCATCTTCACTGTCTGATAAATAGAATATAACAATATTCTTCAGGTGAAGCAGTTTCCCTTCTATGACAGCTCAGCATGGCCAAATGGTTAAGGCACTCGTAATACTTCAGTTGTTGCTCATCCTGTACTTTATATATAATGTGGATTCAATAGTTTGAACATTTTAGTAATGTTTTCTGGTTACCATCGCACGTAATAATGACTACGCAAATAATGTACGATAGATCAGTTGTTGTTCATTCTGAAGGTCATATCTCAATGTGTCAGGTTCTAACTGATCCTTACTTGTTGTTCATCCTGTACTACATATCTCAATCTACCAGGTTCTAACTGATCCTTAGTTGTTGTTCATCCTGTACTACATATCTCAATCTACCAGGTTCTAACTGATCCTAACTTGTTGTTCATCCTATATTACACATCAAATCTACCAGGTTCTAACTGATCCTTACTTTTTGTTCATCCTGTACTACATATCTCAATCTACCAGGTCCTAACTTATCCTTACTTGTTGTTCATCCTGTACTACATATCTCAATGTTCTAACTAATCCTTAGTTGTTGTTCATCTTGTACTACATATCTCAATCTACCAGGTTCTAACTGATCCTTAGTTGTTGTTCATCCTGTACTACATATCTCAATCTATCAGGTTCTAACTGATCCTTACTTGTTGTTCATCCTATATTACACATCACAATCTACCAGGTTCTAACTGATCCTTACTTTTTGTTCATCCTGTACTACATATCTCAATCTACCAGGTCCTAACTGATCCTTACTTGTTGTTCATCCTGTACTACATATCTCAATGTTCTAACTAATCCTTAGTTGTTGTTCATCTTGTACTACATATCTCAATCTACCAGGTTCTAACTGATCCTTAGTTGTTGTTCATCCTGTACTACATATCTCAATCTACCAGGTTCTAACTGATCCTTACTTGTTGTTCATCCTATATTACACATCACAATCTACCAGGTTCTAACTGATCCTTACTTGTTGTTCATCCTGTACTACATATCTCAATCTACCAGGTTCTAACTGATCCTTACTTGTTGTTCATCCTATATTACACATCACAATCTACCAGGTTCTAACTGATCCTTACTTGTTGTTCATCCTGTACTACATATCTCAATCTATCAGGTTTTAACTGATCCTGGTAATGCCCCTGTCCTCGGAAAACAGAATTCAACCACATAACCAAGTAAATAGAACAAAGAAGCAAGTTCTCTGGATTTTACATCGAATTAGATCAAATGTATTTCAGATATTGTCACATTTACAAACCCTTATTGGCTGCTGTAACGCAGCTAAATAATAGGTGTAATTAAATGGTAACACGTGAGGCAGTAAAGTAAAGGTTGATCCGAAGGACTGTAGCACCATACATTATCAGAATATTGAAACAAGCTGTGTACATACATGTACATGTTGTCATTCGGAGTAAAGAAGACAACCATCAACTGTTCAACAACAAACAAACTGTGTGATTAAACCATATCTTATTAAGTTGGTTAATCAATTTTCAGAATTTAAATGGGACGATGATTCAATGTGATATGTTACAAAGAATGTTATCATGTTTATCTAAAAATCAAGTCCACATATGAAGTTTGAAAGAAAAGTATTAAAGTACTTTTGTTGTAAGATTATGTCTTAGTATGTAGTTAATAAGTAAATACATGTGTACTTTTGTAGGGTTAAACATCAATTTATGGTTAAGTTAAGAAGTGGTAATAAAAGTACTTATGTAAGTATTTGATATTTTTAATTTTGATGACATCTTTTGCAATACATGGGCGAAAGAACTGGGACAGATCCCCAAAACTTTAGCCATAGCTATCACTGGCTTGTAAATGATTACTAGATGAAGAACAGCCAGACAGTACTAACCGCTGTCTATTCAGTTACTCTTAACCGAGTATTGGGATTGTATGTTTCTATCAAAACGTATCACAGTTGGAGTTTTCAGCAATCAGTAGTATATCGCAACATGAATCTTGGATCTTCCAATGCACAAGCTAATCTCTAGGTCGCACCCGGCTCGACCTTATGCAGGACTAAGTACGACTGTACGAGTAACATGTGAATATTCAGATATTTAGAGCTAAAAGATTAATAGTGGTCTAAAAGTATCTGTAATTTCGATCTGAACATTTTATTATAAGTTTTATCTGGTGAGACAATTCATCAATTTATAAACAAAAATCAGAGAATTATTTTACGTGTGTCTGTTTCGATGTGATCATAGTTTCATTTGATATGCAACTTATAATATAAAACAAAAAATGAAATATCATATGCATATAGATGAACAAACTGCTGATAATATGAAATACTTTAGGTTTAACATCACAATGCACATGCTGTTTTGAAAAACATAATTCAGCGGAAGAAAAACAAAGTCACATGTATATTTTGAAACGTATTTTTAAACAAAGTTAATACAGAAACTTTTATAGTAACATTATAAAATTAGGTTATTATAATTATTTTATACCTTCTGTGTTCCGTGATTCAACTTTATTGTCTCTTTCTCGACGCGAACAGACAGTCTAAGTCCGACTCACTTCTATAAAATTTCGGCTTTCTTAAAAGATGCATTGTAAACACAAACCGAAGGTGACAAAAAATAATAACTTATTGTATTAATGAACAAAGTTAACTTATTTTTTAACAATGAATATAGACTTTGTAAATAAAAATTGTTTTTGAGAAAAAAAAGGTTAGTAAAAATGGACAATTTTAATAATGTACAGTTAACAAAAATTTGATTATGAAGTAGCAATATTATAACTTAATATATATGTGTATATGTATATATATTATTTAAGTGCAAGTTAGTGTTTATACAAGTTGAAAAACATGTGATAAACCAAGAAGCCTGTTGAAACTTAAAACTTCATTTAGTGTTTACTTTATCTTGTTTTAACTTGCTAAGAACAAAATTCTTTACACTAACTTTGTTTTTAAGCTGGCAAAGCACAATTATAATTAATTACACTTGTTATAAGACGTTAGTATTAGATCTATTGTATTTTGTAACACTACATTATTATTCGGTCTTTGGGGGGGTTTGATGGATAAAAAGATTGTATAACAGTATTTTAACCTTATTAAATGTAAATAACATTTCTCTGTGTGTGTTTTTATAGCAAAACCACCTCGGGCTATCTGCTGTGTCCAGTTGGGACAGCGGTAAGTGACATTTCTGAATGAGATGGATTGAAATACACAAACTATTGAACAACATTCAAGGTCATATTTCTGTCAGAGATGATTATTACAAGTCTGTCAAACAGTAACTACCTTTCTAAATGTCTATCATTTAATATGGAAATGATAACTCGTATTCTCACCGAAATGTCATGTCGCTTTACATATTATGTATATAAAATAAAAAAAAAGATACTTTTCCTCTATTCACTGTTCCACCTTCTAAATTAACAAAAGTGTCATAGAACTACCCTGATTTATTTGTCCGAGCATCAGTGTCAAGTATTTATAATCGGACAGCTGCTTTGACCTCATTCCTACTCAGTTGACCAGAACAACAAACTGCTCAGCTAGTTATAATTGAAAGTAATTAATTTCGTCAACGTAACCTAACTAGTAAAACATTACATCCATAAATGTACAGAGTTAAAAAATAGCTAAGAATGATAATACGGTTAATCCTAGGATTAAAAAATAACTCAGAAATATCATGATGACATTTAGAAGCTGAATATTGAGTAATTTATCATTGGTTGGTTGGTTTAATCCAACATTTGTTGGATTTATTGAGTCTTGGAAGTTTAAGTTGTCTTTATTAATAATTAAGTAAAGCAGGTGAAAGTAATTTGCTTCAGTTTAAATTATCTAAGTTTTGAATAAGGCTGAATAGGAAATGAGATTTCTTTCCATATGTATATTTTAATTTGTAGTACATTTTCATATTCCTGTCTTATTAATAAGTGAATGTTGTTTTTCACTTTTTTATCTTCAGTTTAACATTTGTGAAGAATAGATGCAGATGACTTAATACAGAGAAAAGAGATGGAATTTTGAAATAAATATAATACATTGAATAGTTATATAGTTTAAAGTAACATTTAGGGTGGCTTAAAACTATGAAATAGGTTAAAAAGTAATTTATCAAAATAGTTTATTAAAAACATAAAATAAGCACAACAAGGTGCCATTTGTTCCTAGAAGGCTGTAGTTAAATATCCTTATCTGAGAAAGTGCTGCCCTCTACTAGTGATAACAATAACTCATTTCATAAACCAATCACAATTATAAAAACAAGTTTTGCTGGTATCTTGACATTTTTCTTTTAAATTTCTAACATTATGCCTTCTTGTGTTCACAATATAGCAAAGATATTACAAGCTTTTATCCTACTAATCCCTTGGATAATTTTACATACTAACAGTGTATTTGGCACATAATAGTAGAATTAACATGTTAACTAGTGGTTCAGGCATGGGAACTCAATTTGTAATATACAGGTTGCAGGTTTGAATCCCTGCTACCAATCATGCTGATCCTTTATTTGCTTTAGGAACAAGATATCTGTATGTAATCTTTCTTGGCTAATACAAAATGTCTGAACATGTATAGTTAAAAAAAAAGATGACATATAAGCATTGTTTAATGAAATTTAGTCAACTTATTCAACTTTGGTAGTGAGGAAAGCTGTAGAATACTAGTAAATAAAAACTGATGGAATTTTGACAAGCCATAGTTTTAGCTTAGTTTGTTGTATACATAGATCAAACTGAAAGAAACTTAAAATTTAGAATGAAAAAAAAAACCAACTAAAATGTTGGGGAAAAAAAGGTAATTTCTACATTATGTGAACATCCATATTATATCAGTTGTATCATACATTGGAAAAGAACTGTTATTTTTAATCAACTGAATGAAATAACAGCTGGAAACATTAGATAATATACAAAAGAAATGAAAGTGAAAGTAATAATAAATAAAGATAAAGGGTTGGCAAGTCAACCAGTATATGAATGACATGTTTTCTGAAAGTTCAGTATATAAATTAAATACTTATGTGATAAGTGGCTTTTTACATATTTATTGTTTACATGTATAGTACCTGGTTTCAGACTATTTAAACTTTCAGAGAAACATTGATCACTTGAGTGCCTTATTTAAACTGCATCCTTGTTATTTGTGGAGTTCCTGAGAGTCAGTGTTTGGGCTTTCGTTCTTTCATATTTACATTAATTATATTGATAGAGGCATGTCATGAGAGTTTACTGAGTTATATTCAAAAGTTAATTAAATTACTTTTATTATCATGGAATATAAACTTGGTAACAAAACTTAGCTTTTAATACAAATTTGGAAACTATATAGTTTTAATTTGCTAGTTTTATGAGACAAGATTTAAAATGTCTTCAATATTCCATTGTTTCAGAATTGTGATGTTTTACCTTTTAGTATTTCCCCTTTTGTTATTTATTTACCACATCTACAAGAAGTACAAAATTTAACATAAGTTGCTCATTATAATATTGTTATTACTCAGACAAAGTATAATTTTCATAGCCTACAATCTTATTTGATTACAGAGTGATAAACTAGAAAATCAAGTCCTTTAGCCACACCCACACATTACATTTTCTCTTTCACAAGCTTCCAATATTTATTCTTATTGATTTTAAAACTATATTACTTATAACCAATAGAAATCAAATATTTAATCTAACACACTGCATATTATGTTACATTGTTTTCTGTATAGCAGTTTGTCTATTTTGCTTCCAGTGTAAATTTTATTCCAACAGGAAACACATTGGCAAGTTTAGCTAAATTTTTATTAGGTTTATTAAATAGTAAGAAAGCCTGAAAATTTGTATAGTCCTAGGGCAATGTGTGCTTTTAGCATGTTATTTTGTATTCTTTGTTATATTTTTGATTAACGAACAATCATTTCGTGAAGTAATACCATTATAATAATAGTTAGTTTTAATTGAGAGTTGATAAAATATACCCATTTAAGTACTATATTTCTGGTTTTTCATGTGTATTATTTATTATTATAAAGGTAAATAAAATATAAGTTTTAGATTACGCTAAATAGATAAAAAACATTTTTATTACGTCTCCAATTCTGGAAATTGCTCAGTGGATTCAGATTCCACTGTAGCCAGGTTTGCTTATATTTCAGTAGGTAAGGTTAGGGTTGGTTTAGGTTTAGAGTTAGGTTTGGTTAGGCTAGGTTTTGGGTTAGGTAAGAGTTAGGTTGGGTTAGGGTCAGGTTAAGGTTTAGGTTAGGTTAGGTTTAGGTTATGTTAGGTTTCTTACATTAGGTTAGGTTAGGTTTAGGTTATGTTAGGTTTCTTACATTAGGTTAGGTTTAGGGATATGTTAGGTTAGGTTAGTTAATTAGGTTAGGTTAGGTTAGTTAGTTAGTTAGGTTTAGGTTAGGTTGGGTTAGGTTAGGGTTTAGGTTAGGTTTAGGTTAGATTATATTAGAGTTAAAGTTTAGGATTTAGGATAAGGTAGGTTAGTGAGGTTAGGTTGAGGTTTAGGTTAGGTTAGGTTCAGTTAGTTAGTTAATTAGGTTAGGTTAGGATAGTTTAGGTTATGGTTAGGTTAGCTTAGGTGAGGATAGGTTAGGTTTAGGAGTAGGTTAGGTTAGGGTTATGGTAGGTTTAGGTTATATTAGGTTTCTTAGGTTTAGATAGATTAGGATTAGGATTTAAGGATTTAGGTTAGAGTTAGAATTAGATTAGGATTAGATTAGGTTTATTTAGGTTAGGTTAAGTTAGTTAGGTTAGGTTATTACATTAGGTTAGTTAGGATTTAGAGATTAGAATAGGTTAGGATTTAGGAATTAGGTTAGGATTTAGGTTTTAGTTTTTAAGGTTAGGTTAGGTTTAGATTAGGATTAGGTTTAGGTTAGATTTAGGTTATGTTAGAGTTTAGGTTAGGTTGGTTAGTTAGAGGTTTAGGTTAGGATTTTAGGTTAGGATTAGGAGTTAGGATTGGGTTAGGTAGGTTAGATTAGCCAATTTAGGTTAGGTTAGATTAGGTTAGGTTAGGTTAGGTTTAGGATTAGGTTAGAGTTTAGGTTTAGGTTTAGAGTTAGGGGATTAGGTTAGATTAGGTTTAGTTAGGTTAGGTTTCTTAGATTTAGGTTAGGTTAGGTTAGGTTAGTTAGGTTTAGGATTAGGTTAGGTTAGGTTAGGATTAGATTAGGTTAGATTTAGGATTAGATTAGAGTTAGTTTAGTTAGATTAGAGTTAGAGTTAGATTGAGTTAGGTTAGAGTTTTAGATTAGGTTAGATTAGGAGTTAGGATTTTGGATTAGGTTAGGTTTAGGTTAGAATTTAGTTAGTTAGGTTAGAGTTAGGTTTAGGAGTTAGGTTAGGTTAGGTTATAGTTAGATTAGGTTAGATTAGGTTAGGTTAAGTTAGGTTAGGATTTAGGTTTAGGTTAGGTTAGGTTTAGGTTAGGAGGAGTTAGGTTAGAGTTTAGATTAGATTAGAGTTAGGTTAGGTTAGGATTAGGTTAGTTAGATTAGTTTGTTTAGGTTATTAGAATAGTTAGATTAGGTTGAGGTTATTTAGAGTTAATTAGATTAGGTTATATTAGGAGTTGGGTTAGGTTAGGTTAGAAGTTAGAAGTTAGGTTAGAGTTAGGATTAGAGTTTAGGTTAGGTTTAGGTTAGAGTTAGATTTAGGAGTTAGGATTTAGAGTTAGGATTAGATTAGGTTTAGATTAGGTTAGGTTAGGTTAGATACAGGTTAGATTTAGGATTAGGATTAGATTTAGAGTTAGGTTAGATTAGTTAGTTAGGTTTAGGTTAGGTTAGGTTAGATTAGGTTTAGGTTAGGTTAGAGTTAGGATTTAGGTTAGGTTTAGAGTTAGGTTAGGTTAGGTTTAGGTTTCATTATATAGTTAGGTTTCTTTAGTTATGTTTAGGTTTAGGATTAGGATTTAATTAGGTTAGGTTAGATTTAAGTTAGGTTAGGTTAGAGTTAGTTAGGCTTAGGGTTATGTTAGGTTAGGTTAAGTTTTTTAGGTTAGGTTAGGAAGTTAGGTTAGTATGTTAGGTTTAGATTTAGGTTAGAATAGGTTAGGTTAGATTAGGTTAGGAGTTAGGTTGAATTGATTAGGATTAGGTTTAGGTTAGGATTGGAAGCCAGTTAGTTAGGTTAGGTTAGAGGTTGAATTAGAGTTAGGTTAGGATTAGGATTTAGGTTGTGTTAGGTTTAGGGTTAGAGTTAGATTAGTAATGTTTAGGTTTAGGGTAGGAGTAGGTTAGTTTAGAGTTAGGTTTAGGTTTAGGTTAGGTTTTAGGTTGAGTTTAGGTTATGTTAGGTTTCTTTAGTTATGTTAGGTTTCTTTCGTTATATTTAGGTTTCTTACATTAAGATTAGGTTAAGATTTAGGTTAGGTTAAGTTAGGTTAGAGTTTAGGATTTATATTAGGTTATTAGGTTAGGATTTGTTAGAGTTAGGTTAGAAACTAGGTTAGTAATAGTTAGGTTTTAGATTTAGGTTAGAATAGGAGTAGGTTAGTTAGATTAGAGTTAGGTTAGGTTAATTGGATTGGAGTTAGTTGTTTAGGATTAGGCCAGGAGCCAGTTAGGTTTAGGTTAGGTTAGTTAGGGTTAGAGATTAGGTTTGGTTGTGTTAGGTTTAGGTTAGGTTAGATTAGTAATGTTAGGTTTAGGTAGGATAGGAGTAGGTTAGTTAGAGTTAAGGTTTAGGTTAGGTTAGGTTTAGGTTAGTTAAGTTAGGTTTAGGTTAGGTTGGTTAGGTTAGGTTAGTTAGGTGAGGTTAAGGTTAGGTTAGTTAGGTGAGGTTAAGGTTAGGTTAGATTAGGTGCAATGGTAGGGAAAAATGCAGAATTAGTTGTACTTATCAAAAGTGATCCCTGCTTTGCAGAGTTTTTCCCTGTTTTTTCTTCATTGTGAACACCTGGCAGTCAGATACTTCAAGCATGATATATTGCTTGATTTCTAACCAATATAAACTGAGAAAGACAACAATAAAATGGAACCATAATATTATTGAATATTTGCGTATAGTAACTAAGGAGACGAAATCTTAAAGTAAGAATCGAACTGTGCGAAGAAAGAACTAAATTTTATAGTGTATATAATGGGTACTTCGATCAGTATAATTTGTCGGTATAAAGTTTTGTATAAGTATTTTGATTGTTTTTTCTGATAAGTTCTTTGTATAAATATGAAGTAAATTCTTGTAGTAAGAGACGAAAGTTAGACAACTCGTAAGTAACATTTACGTCACTATATAACCTATGTGAAGCTAAGTAATTAGTTTGCAAACTTTGGGCTGATTTAGAAAGCGTCATAGTGAATAGTACAGTGAAAGTGAATATTTTATAAGAAAAAAGATTCTATTTTACAGCAAGTACTACGGGCGAAAAGTGTTCGGATTGTACTGATATACAATGTATTTTTTATCAATTAAATGTGGTATTATTTGTTTTAAAATATTTTTTTAAGAAGAACTCCATTCCTTAAAACTATATAAATTACACCATTATAGATATAATCACATTTTCAGGTTCAGTCCCAGTGAAAGGTCGAATATTGGACTAAGCGGCTCATGTTTCCCACAACACTTACAAACAGAAATTTCAAGGGTAATAAAATTGTAATTAAAATGTGTAAAAATATTTATTATATGGTTCAAAGTTTCGCCGGTTCAGTAAACACTGTAGGACAGTGCTTCCCAACCAGATAACATATTTTTTTGTCGGCCATGTAGGGTTCATGCAACTTTTAGTTTGTTGTAATATTTTTCTTTTCCAAATGTTTCGTTTTTGTTTACATACGATTAAAAACTAATTATAAAAATTTGTTTTGGCCATCTTCACCTTTATTCTTAAATAAATAATTACTGTGAGGTGTGCGAGAACATATTAAAATTTTTTAGAGGTGCGGGTTATAAAAAAGGTTGGGAACCACTGGTGCAGGATCTGATGTCGCAGGTGTTCAGTGCTACTGCTCATCCATTTTATGTATGTCGAATTTCGCAGCATATGTGTATGAAGGTGTTATATGTGCACTTGCTCATAAAATTTACTGTTCTCTTGTTTTAAAGTTGTCAAGTGTTGAATGTGGTATAATGTGGTGTTAAATTTACCTTCGTTGAGACAATAACACAAATGCAGTAGGCCTAACTACGTTATTGGCCTACAAAACTATGCTATTTCGGCTACCGTACGTTACTGTATCATATACACATGCATATTACTATTTATTTATTAATGTTTACATTTTAGTTGTATTTCTTAAAACATAAAAAGTAAATGAGAAATACATTGATTTCAAGGACTTCATGAAGTATAGTTTAAAAAACCACGAGTATCACACAATCTTACAGTTTGTTTTTATCACTGTTAGTAAACTGTATATACCTTTCAAATTTAAATATTTGTTTCTTAGTAGCATCTATTTGTTTACTTTAATATAATCTTAAAATATTTGTGGTTCTCCCTATTTTTATATTTTATATAATACATACATATAGTGTATATAAATATATATATATAAGGTTAAAGTCGTATGTACAGAATAAATCTACAGACGACAAATAAAACTTGTCACATTTAAATCTTGTTGTTCTGAGATCTACACAGACAAATCGTCATACACGTGATCGCGAAAAACAACCCTTTATTTATAATATAGGTACAATTTCTTTATTACATTTAAATGATACATGTTCGTTTTCATAACTCAACTTTCAATATCTAAATTTTCCCATTGCTACCTCCTCACTTATCAGTTTTATTTTTCTGTCATTTTCCTTCTCTTTGGCTTACGTCATTTCATTACAACAATTGATTCAAGAGTATCGTTACCTTTGAAACCAATACAAACTGTGAAGAAAGACAACAATAAAATGGAACCACAATATTACTAAATATTTGCATATAGTAACTATGGAGACCAGATATTAAAATAAAAGCCGAACTTTGAGAAGAAAGAAAAAATTTTATTGCAAAATATTACCCACCTTACATTTCACGGGTATTTGGACCAGTGGAATTTGTAGGGTTAAAGTTTTGTATGAATATTTTTATTGTATATTTACATAAGATCATTCAATAAATCTGAATTAAATTCTTGAAATGAGAAACAAAATTCGGACAACTACTAACATTCACTTTACTCTGCAACCTGTGAGAGGCATAGCAATTACAGTTAGCAAATACTGGGCTGTTTTATATAGCGTCGTACTGAAAAATTTCGAAAATGAGACAATTTTCCAAGACAAAAAATATTATTTTTTGCAGTAATTAATACAGTGGAAAACTGTTCTCATTGTGCTAAGCAAACGTTATTTTTGGTCTGTTAAGTGTGTTATCTTTTATTTAAAAATTAACAGTTTAACTCCTTTTCTTAAAACTATATTTATAAATTACATCAATAAAGATATAACCAAACCTTCAGATTTAGTCCTAGTGAAAGTCGGGTTCTTGTTACAAGGACAGTACTTTAAAATTCTGTTCTTTGATAAATATAGGTTTGTCGTACGTAAAGTAGTTATTTTTATAATTGTCTAAATTTAGAATACCAAAGTGGGAATTTTTATAGATTTTTTTGTGTGTTGCCATTTTATAGATAGTGACACAATGTATTTGTTATTTCGGTTACATAGATACAAATATGCACGCCATGTCATTCAGTTTTGTTTTTTTTTGTTTTTTGGAATTTCGCACAAAGCTACTCGAGGGCTATCTGTGCTAGCCGTCCCTAATTTAGCAGTGTAAGACTAGAGGGAAGGCAGCTAATCATCACCACCCACCGCCAACTCTTGGGCTACTCTTTTACCAACGAATAGTGGGATTGACCGTACATTATACACCCCCACGGGCGAGCATGTTTAGCGCGACGCGGGCGCGAACCCGCGACCCTCGAATTACGAGTCGCACGCCTTATGCGCTTGGCCATGCCAGGCCATGACCTTCAGATAAGTTAGATTAGAAAATATAACGTAATTAATACTTTGTATTGGATTTACTAAAATATATTTTTTCAGTATAAGATAATGCTGCAATGGTTAATAGATAGCCTATACCATGTTGCTGTATTATTAATTAACTGTGCTTTTAGTTCGTGATTTTAGTAAATTTAGGATAATTATATCTATATAATCCACAATAGCGACTCAATATACCGTGATGTTTTACTTGGTGTCGTATCATTATCAATCAAATGTCTACAATATTTTTCTTTCTAAGTTCTCTCAGGTATCTTTGGAATGTTTCTTCACGTTCGACGATAATGAATTAATAGGTATTAATAAGGATTTTTAATGTGCTTTTGTTGAAAAGAATAACCACCATTTTGATCATGTAATTATTTTAGTTAAGAATAACAATCTTATTGTCGGACCAAAAAACATAAATATTTTTATTTAACGATAGTTCTTTTAAAATATTTCTTCAAGGCTTAAACGCTGAGGACGAACATTAGGGATAAAATCATTAGTAGAAAACGCAGATTTCTTTATTTTTTGTCATGAAAAGTTACTGAGATAATAAAGAGTTATTTTACTTTTCGTAAGAAGGTTTTTTAGGTTTCTGTATTGTGATTTGAAAGTGTAAACTATGTTAGGTACATAGAGTTTACGTGGTGAAAGAGAGAACTGAAGACCTTTAGCTAGCACTGATTTACACTGATTATTTATGTTATGATTACATAGGTTAACAATCTGGTCGCCAGGATGAAACTAGGAATGAATGCTGTTAATCAGTCAATTCAGCCTCAAATTTTGGACATGTTCACACTGCACAATTTGTCTTCGTTCCATTGGTTCCACTTGTTTAGTACATCGGTGTAATCAACACTGTCAACAATCATTCTAAGGTTAGTACAATACACTTTGAACTTTTCCAGTAAAATTTATGTTCTGTTGATGTTTTGTACGAAATTCTTGATCCAACTCCAACAAACATGCTCACCCTTTATGATGTGTGTGTGGGAGAGGGAGAACATTGTTAGGGTCAATCTCACTATTCGTTTGTGAAAGAGTGGTTAGTGGATGGTGATGATGAGGTACCTCTATTCTTTCACTGCTAAATTACATACGACTAGCGTTGATAGTCCTCGTGTAGCTTCAGCCCAATGTAAATCAAAGCAATAGTATCTTCAGACAAATCTGATAATCTAACAACTTTTGAACATTTTGGTTTGGTTCTTTAAAGTGGAGATACTTTGGATTCACGTTTTGAAGAATGTTTCTGAAAGAAAGCAAATTTCAAGGTTGATGATTAATAGTACAACTATATTGAAGATGAAGAAATAGATTCATACAAGAGAAGGGAACAGAGATAAAGTTTTCAATATTTTACAGATTCAGTATTTAAAGTAAAAAAATCTTGATGACGAGAAACCCACTTCAGATAAAAATGTGCATCAGAATAGCTGGTATTGGTACTAACACATGTATTGTGTATCAGAATGTCTGGTATGGGTACTAACACTTATATTGTGTATCAGAATAGCTGGTATGGGTACTAACAGTTGTATTGTATATCAGAATGGCTGGAATGGGTACTAAAACTTGTATTGTACATCAGAATAGCTGGTATGGGTATTAACACTTGTATTGTGTATCAGAAGGGCTGGTATGGGTACTAACACTTGTGTTGTGTATCAGAATGGCTAGTATGGGTATTAACACTTGTATTGTGTATCAGAATGGTTGGTATGGGTACTAACAGTTGTATTGTATATCAGAATAGCTGGTATGGGTACTAACACTTGTATTGCATATCAGAATGGCTGGAATGGGTACTAACACTTGTATTGTGTATCAGAATAGCTGGTATGGGTACTAACACTTGTATTGTATATCAGAATGGCTGGTATGGATACTAATATTTGTATTGTATATCAGAATGGCTGGTATGAGTACTAACACATTTATTGTATATCAGGATGGCTGGTATGGGTACTAATATTTTTATTATATATCAGAATGGCTGGTATGGGTACTAACACTTGTGTTGTGTATCAGAATGGCTGGTATGGGTATTAACACTTTTATTGTATATCAGAATAGTTGGTATGGGTATTAACACTTGTATTTTGTATCAGAATGGCTGGTGTGGGTACTAACACTTTTATTGTATATCAGAATAGTTGGTATGGGTACTAACACTAGTATTGTATATCAGAATGGCTGGTATGGGTAGTAACACTTTTATTGTATATCATAATAGTTGGTATGGGTACTAACACTTGTATTGTATATCAGAATGGCTGCTATGGGTACTAACACTTTTATTGCATATCAGAATGGCTGGTGTGGGTATTAACACTTGTATTGTATATCAGAATGGCTGGTATGGGTACTAACACTTGTATTGTATATCGGAAAGGCTGGTATGGGTACTAGCACTTGTATTGTGTATCAGAATGGCTGGTATGGGTACTAACACTTGTATTGTGTATCAGAATGGCTGGTATGGGTATTAACACTTTTATTGTATATCAGAATGGCTGGTATGGATACTAACACTTTTATTGTGTATCAGAATAGTTGGTATGGGTATTAACACTTGTATTTTGTATCAGAATGGCTGGTGTGGGTACTAACACTTTTATTGTATATCAGAATAGTTTTTATGGGTACTAACACTAGTATTGTATATCAGAATGGCTGGTATGGGTAGTAACACTTGTATTGTATATCAGAATGGCTGGTATGGGTACTAACACTTGTATTGTATATCGGAAAGCCTGGTATGGGTACTAGCACTTGTATTGTGTATCAGAATGGCTGGTATGGGTACTAACACTTGTATTGTGTATCAGAATGGCTGGTATGGGTACTAACACTTGTATTGTATATCAGAATGGCTGGTATGGGTACTAACACTTTTATTGTATATCAGAATGGCTGGTATGGGTACTAACACTTGTATTGTGTATCAGAATAGTTGGTATGGGTATTAACACTTGTATTTTGTATCAGAATGGCTGGTATGGATACTAACACTTTTATTGTGTATCAGAATAGTTGGTATGGGTATTAACACTTGTATTTTGTATCAGAATGGCTGGTATGGGTACTAACACTTTTATTGTATATCAGAATAGTTGGTATGGGTACTAACACTAGTATTGTATATCAGAATGGCTGGTATGGGTAGTAACACTTTTATTGCATATCAGAATGGCTGGTGTGGGTATTAACACTTGTATTGTATATCAGAATGGCTGCTATGGGTACTAACACTTGTATTGTATATCAGAAAGGCTGGTGTGGGTACTAACACTTGTATTGTGTATCAGAATGGCTGGTATGGGTACTAACACTTGTATTGTGTATCAGAATGGCTGGTATGGGTACTAACACTTGTATTGTATATCAGAATGGCTGGTATGGATACTAACACTTTTATTGTGTATCAGAATGGCTGGTATGGGTACTAACACTTGTAATGTGTATCAGAGTGGCTGGTGTGGGTATTAACACTTGTAATGTATATCAGAATGGCTGGTATGGGTACTAACATTTTTATTGCATATCAGAATGGCTGGTATGGGTAATAACACTTGTGTTGTGTATCAGAATAACTGGTATTGGTAGTAACACTTTTATTGTATATTAGAATGCCTGGTATTGGTACGAACACTTGTATTGAGAAGGAGAGAAAAACTTTCGACCTTCCTAGGTCATCTTCAGGTTAAGGAAGAGAGAGTTTCCAAGTGGCCGTTGCCGGACACATCTCTTAGTGACGAGTGTATAAACAGATACAGAAAGTTTTTCAACCACTGATGAAATAAAACATTGTTATTTTACTGTCAACACAAGGGCAAACTGCTATCTGCAGTGTCGTGTATAGAAACAACATAAACCACGATAAGGTCTTCCCCCAGTTTTAGTTAACCTATAGCTGGCAGAAAAGCCTAATTTACACCCTGAACTGTCCTTGCGGGCAGCCTGAAATTTTTACTTGGGGCACTCAACCCTGTGACTAATCATCGGGAATGTATTGCTTGTGCTTACAAGACACTGCTGGACAGAGCAGCAGATCAAGGAGCTTGCTTGATCAATGTTCACAGGTGTCCGCGACACACACTTCAAAACCACAGTCGTAATATTTGTCTGTTCATTCTGTCATTGTTAATTTGTTATGTTACTTAATAGCATTACATACAAAGTAAGTTTTACTTTGCAGATAACATGTTTATCAAACAAATGAAGACAACATGTACTATATATTTCCTCTTTATTGAATCACTAAATGTTAACACAAATATATATTATATACACTGAAAGTTTGCCAAATTTCATACAGATACACAAGTCGTATCGATACAGTTCTATCGAATTCTTTATGGTAAGTACTCGCATGTTTCTCTTTTATCGACACATTTTTAATATTTAGTGTTTGAATTAATTATATACAGAAACAGACAAGGAAAGCTATTCAACCATTGATGAAACAAAACATGCCTATTTTACTTTCAAAACAATGGTAAACAGCTATCTGCAGTGTCGTGTGTGGAATCGTCATAAACCATGAGAAGGTCTCCCCCCCCCCTGGTACATCTGTACAGCATACATGTCTGATTGACTACTTAAACATCTGTAAAACATACATATCAAGTTGATTACTTTACTGATACCACTCAACAACTAAACTACCCTGTACAACTGAACAACATAGATACCTGGTTCACTAAATTACCCTGTACAACTGAAGAACATAGATACCTGGTTCACTAAATTACCCTGTACAACTGAACAACATAGATATCTGGTTCACTAAATTACCCTGTACAACTGAACAACATAGGTACCTGGTTCACTAAATTACCCTGTACAACTGAACAATATAGATACATGGTTCACTAAATTACCCTGTACAACTGAACAACATAGATACCTGGTTCACTAAATTACCCTGTACAACTGAACAACATAGATACCTGGTTCACTAAATTACCCTGTACAACTGAACAACATAGATATCTGGTTCACTAAATTACCCTGTACAACTGAACAACATAGATACCTGGTTCACTAAATTACCCTGTACAACTGAACAACATAGATACCTGGCTCACTAAATTACCCTGTACAACTGAACAACACAGATACCTGGTTCACTAAATTACCCTGTACAACTGAACAACATAGATATCTGGTTCACTAAATTACCCTGTACAACTGAACAACATAGATACCTGGTTCACTAAATTACCCTGTACAACTGAACAACATAGATACCTGGTTCACTAAATTACCCTGTAAAACTGAACAACATAGATACCTGGCTCACTAAATTACCCTGTACAACTGAACAACACAGATACCTGGTTCACTAAATTACCCTGTATAACTGAACAACATAGATGTCTGGTTCACTAAATTACCCTGTACAACTGAACAACATAGATACCTGGTTCACTAAATTACCCTGTACAACTGAACAACATAGATACCTGGCTCACTAAATTACCCTGTACAACTGAACAACATAGATGTCTGGTTAACTTCTTTACTGGTGCATCTGTACAACAGACACACCTGGTTGACTAATTTACTGCTACACCTGTACAACACATATGCATGTTTGACGACTTTACTGATACGTCTGTACAACACACATGCCTGGTTGTGTATTTTACTGATAACTCTGGACAACATACATGCCTGGTTGACTACTGATATCTTTAAACAACATGCCTGGTTCATTAATTTACCTATACATCTGAACAATGTCATTCCTAGTTGACTACTTCACTGGTACATCTGTACAACATACAACTTTAAATAATAATTATGAATCTGTACGAATAATTTTACTCAGATATACTTTAAACTTTATAATTTTGTAATATTTATTGAATGTAAGTCACAAAGATGTGAGAAACCAATCGAGACTTTCATGTTTGTTTATATGCGAAGTCTGACGAGATTTCCCAGTATAAAATTTAGCTATTGTTTTTAACCCTTAATCCCATAGCCTATGGACGTATTTTTAACAATAGACAATATACCTATTGTTCTTTTAACTCCTAATACCAAATTCTATTATTGTATTTGATAACTAATTATAATTTCTTGACATAGTAAATACTCAAGCCTCGTTTGTCGTACAATTTTCTTAGAGGTTTACTTTTTACAGACTTTTTATCTTACCCTTTTATGATGTTACAGAATTCGATCTAAACACCAATCAGTGAAGTGAAGACCGACTTTGAAAGCAGCTGTAGACAATATTTGATTGGACAGAGAACATTATTTACTACTTGTTTTATAAACATCGTGAACATTAGTGTCTGTCCATCAGTTCATCTGTCGTCTGTTTATGGTATCCTTTTCTCCCGCTGAGTTTGAAAAAGCGGACGAAGTCAAAGTTCAACATTAACTATTTAAATAACGAAAGAACAGGTACGAATAATATTAATAACAAACAGAATATTCTACACTAACTTGTTAGGAATTAATAACACTGTCATTTAAAAATTAAAATGTAACGTAACGGTTTGTTATTGTTGAGTGGCTTTCAACAGAACTCTTCCTGTACAAACATGGAACATCAAACATAGAAAACAAAAACCATTTTGACACACTTACTCTAGAGTATTACAAAATTTTACAATTTGTTTTTATCACTTGTAATAACATGTGTATTCTTTCAACTTTAATGTTTGTTTCTTTGTAGCGCCTATTTGTGTATTTTAATCTAATCATAAAACATTTTGTGGTTCTCTCTATTTTTATATTTCATATAATACGACTGTATAATACATACATACATTACATGCATATATACACACACCCATACACACATATCTAGAGACGACATGTATGACTTGTCACATCTCAAACTTTTTTATCCGAGATATACACTAACAAAATGTTATCCACGTAATCGCGAATAATGATCCTTTATTCATGCTCCAGGTACAATTTGTGCCTTACAAAAAGTAAGTTTAAAGAAGAAATTGTCTTTTTTATAACTAAACTTTGAACATCTGTTTTTTCCCACTGTTATCCCACTTTTTTTTTTGTTTTATATTTCTGTCTTTATTTTCCTTCTCTTATGCGTACGTCATACATTTATAACAATTTATAACCACCATTTTGACCAATTGATTATTTTTGTTAAGAATAACAATGTTATTGTCGGACGATGTTACATAAATATTTTTATTTAATGATAGTTCTTTTAAAAGATTTATTCAGGGCTTAAAATGGTGAGGACGAATATTAGACATAAATTTATAAAAAGTAGAAAAGGCAGACTTCTTTATTTTCGTCATGAAAAAGTAACTGAGTCGATAAAGAGTTATTTTATCTTTCGTAAGAAGGTCCTTTTGACACCTGTATTGTGATTTGAAAGTGTACACTATGTTAGGTACATAGAGTTTACGTGGTGGAAGAGAGAACTGAAGACCTTTAGCTAGCACTGATTTACACTGATTATTTATGTTATAATTACATAGGTTAACAATCTGGTCGCCAGGATGAAACTAGGAATGAATGCTGTTAAACAGTCAGTTCAGTCTCAAATTTTGTACATGTTCACACTGAACAATTTGTCTTCATTCCATTGGTTTCACTTGTTTAGTACATTACTGTAATCAACACTGGTATCGACGATTCTAAGGTTAGTACAGTACACTTTGAACTTTTCCAGTAAAATTATATTCTGTTAATGTTTTGTACGAAATTCTTGATCCAACTTTTACTCCACTAAATATGCTCACCCTTTATGATGTGTGTATGGGGGTGGGGGGAATTATGTTAGGGTCAGTCTCACTATTCGTTTGTGAAAGAGTGGTAAGTGTATGGTGATGACTAGGTACCTCTATTCTTTCACTGCTAAATTACGGACGATTAGTGTAGATAGCCCTCGTGTAGTTTTAAGCCAAATGTAAAACAAAACAATAGTATCTTCAGACAAATCTGATAATCTATCGACTTTTGAACATTTCGGTTTGTTTCTTTAAAGTGAATAAACTTTGGATTCACGTTTTGAAGAATGTTTCTGAACGAAAGCAAATTTCAAGGTTGATGATTAATAGTATAACTATAATGAAGATAAAGAAATAGATTCATACAACAGAAGGGAACAGACATAAAGTTTTCAATATTTTACAGATTCCATCTTTAGTATTTAAAGCAAAAAAAACAACAATTATTGATGACGAGAAACCGACTTCAGATAAAATGTATATCAGAATGGCTGGTATAGGTACTAACACTTTTACTGAGAAGGAGAAAAATGTTTCCTAGATCATCTTCAGGTAAAGAAAGAGAGAGTTTAATCAGTGATGTCGAGAAACCCACTTGTTGAGAAATTTATATGTTGAGAATTTCTCAACCCAAACGAGCCGTTTTTGCATATAAAAGAGAGAGTTTGCAAGTGGCCGTTGCCGGACACATGTCTTAGGGACGAGGGTATAAACGGATACGGGAGAAACAGATACGGAAAGTTATTCAACCATTGATGAAATAAAACATGGTTATTTTACTGTCAAAACAAGTGCAAACTGCTATCTGCAGTGTCGTGTATAGAAACAACATAAACCACGATAAGGTCTTCCCCCAGTTTTAGTTAACCTATAGCTGGCAGAAAAGCCTAATTTATACCCTAAACTGCCCTCGCAGGCAAACTAAAATTTTTACTTGGGGCACTCAACCATGTGACTAAGCATCACTGGTACATCTGTACAACATACATATTGTGTTGACCACTTTACTGATACCACTCAACAACATAGTAAATATAGTAAATCATAGTAATAATTGTAAAGATATTTAATCCTTTCCATACAAATGATAGGTCAAAAGCTATGTCATCCAGTTTGTTGACTTGCATTCAATATTTTATTCAATTATTATTTTATAAATTTATGTTTTTAACTTTGGTATCAAACTGTAGATCATAATGCAGTTTTTCATACAACAGACACACCTGGTTGACTAATTTACTGCTACACCTGTACAACACATATGCATGTTTGACGACTTTACTGATACGTCTGTACAACACACATGCCTGGTTGTGTATTTTACTGATAACTCTGGACAACATACATGCCTGGTTGACTACTGATATCTTTAAACAACATGCCTGGTTCATTAATTTACCTATACATCTGAACAATGTCATTCCTAGTTGGCTACTTCACTGGTACATCTGTACAACATACAACTTTAAATAATAATTATGAATCTGTACGAATAATTTTACTCAGATATACTTTAAACTTTATAATTTTGTAATATTTATTGAATGTAAGTCACAAAGATGTGAGAAACCAATCGAGACTTTCATGTTTGTTTATATGCGAAGTCTGACGAGATTTCCCAGTATAAAATTTAGCTATTGTTTTTAACCCTTAATCCCATAGCCTATGGACGTATTTTTAACAATAGACAATATACCTATTGTTCTTTTAACTCCTAATACCAAATTCTATTATTGTATTTGATAACTAATTATAATTTCTTGACATAGTAAATACTCAAGCCTCGTTTGTCGTACAATTTTCTTAGAGGTTTACTTTTTACAGACTTTTTATCTTACCCTTTTATGATGTTACAGAATTCGATCTAAACACTAATCAGTGAAGTGAAGACCGACTTTGAAAGCAGCTGTAGACAATATTTGATTGGACAGAGAACATTATTTACTACTTGTTTTATAAACATCGTGAACATTAGTGTCTGTCCATCAGTTCATCTGTCGTCTGTTTATGGTATCCTTTTCTCCCGCTGAGTTTGAAAAAGCGGACGAAGTCAAAGTTCAACATTAACTATTTAAATAACGAAAGAACAGGTACGAATAATATTAATAACAAACAGAATATTCTACACTAACTTGTTAGGAATTAATAACACTGTCATTTAAAAATTAAAATGTAACGTAACGGTTTGTTATTGTTGAGTGGCTTTCAACAGAACTCTTCCTGTACAAACATGGAACATCAAACATAGAAAACAAAAACCATTTTGACACACTTACTCTAGAGTATTACAAAATTTTACAATTTGTTTTTATCACTTGTAATAACATGTGTATTCTTTCAACTTTAATGTTTGTTTCTTTGTAGCGCCTATTTGTGTATTTTAATCTAATCATAAAACATTTTGTGGTTCTCTCTATTTTTATATTTCATATAATACGACTGTGTAATACATACATACATTACATGCATATATACACACACCCATACACACATATCTAGAGACGACATGTATGACTTGTCACATCTCAAACTTTTTATCCGAGATATACACTAACAAAATGTTATCCACGTAATCGCGAATGATGATCCTTTATTCATGCTCCAGGTACAATTTGTGCCTTACAAAAGTAAGTTTAAAGAAGAAATTGTCTTTTTATAACTAAACTTTGAACATCTGTTTTTTCCCACTGTTATCCACTTTTTTTTTTGTTTTATATTTCTGTCTTTATTTTCCTTCTCTTATGCGTACGTCATACATTTATAACAATTTATAACCACCATTTTGACCAATTGATTATTTTTGTTAAGAATAACAATGTTATTGTCGGACGATGTTACATAAATATTTTTATTTAATGATAGTTCTTTTAAAAGATTTATTCAGGGCTTAAAATGGTGAGGACGAATATTAGACATAAATTTATAAAAAGTAGAAAAGGCAGACTTCTTTATTTTCGTCATGAAAAGTAACTGAGTCGATAAAGAGTTATTTTATCTTTCGTAAGAAGGTCCTTTGACACCTGTATTGTGATTTGAAAGTGTACACTATGTTAGGTACATAGAGTTTACGTGGTGGAAGAGAGAACTGAAGACCTTTAGCTAGCACTGATTTACACTGATTATTTATGTTATAATTACATAGGTTAACAATCTGGTCGCCAGGATGAAACTAGGAATGAATGCTGTTAAACAGTCAGTTCAGTCTCAAATTTTGTACATGTTCACACTGAACAATTTGTCTTCATTCCATTGGTTTCACTTGTTTAGTACATTACTGTAATCAACACTGGTATCGACGATTCTAAGGTTAGTACAGTACACTTTGAACTTTTCCAGTAAAATTATATTCTGTTAATGTTTTGTACGAAATTCTTGATCCAACTTTTACTCCACTAAATATGCTCACCCTTTATGATGTGTGTATGGGGGTGGGGGGAATTATGTTAGGGTCAGTCTCACTATTCGTTTGTGAAAGAGTGGTAAGTGTATGGTGATGACTAGGTACCTCTATTCTTTCACTGCTAAATTACGGACGATTAGTGTAGATAGCCCTCGTGTAGTTTTAAGCCAAATGTAAAACAAAACAATAGTATCTTCAGACAAATCTGATAGTCTATCGACTTTTGAACATTTCGGTTTGTTTCTTTAAAGTGAATAAACTTTGGATTCACGTTTCGAAGAATGTTTCTGAACGAAAGCAAATTTCAAGGTTGATGATTAATAGTATAACTATAATGAAGATAAAGAAATAGATTCATACAACAGAAGGGAACAGACATAAAGTTTTCAATATTTTACAGATTCCATCTTCAGTATTTAAAGCAAAAAAAAAAAACAATTATTGATGACGAGAAACCGACTTCAGATAAAAATGTATATCAGAATGGCTGGTATAGGTACTAACACTTTTACTGAGAAGGAGAAAAAATGTTTCCTAGATCATCTTCAGGTAAAGAAAGAGAGAGTTTAATCAGTGATGTCGAGAAACCCACTTGTTGAGAAATTTATATGTTGAGAATTTCTCAACCCAAACGAAACCGTTTTGCATATAAAGAGAGAGAGTTTGCAAGTGGCCGTTGCCGGACACATGTCTTAGGGACGAGGGTATAAACGGATACGGGAGAAACAGATACGGAAAGTTATTCAACCATTGATGAAATAAAACATGGTTATTTTACTGTCAAAACAAGTGCAAACTGCTATCTGCAGTGTCGTGTATAGAAACAACATAAACCACGATAAGGTCTTCCCCCAGTTTTAGTTAACCTATAGCTGGCAGAAAAGCCTAATTTATACCCTAAACTGCCCTCGCAGGCAAACTAAAATTTTTACTTGGGGCACTCAACCATGTGACTAAGCATCACTGGTACATCTGTACAACATACATATTGTGTTGACCACTTTACTGATACCACTCAACAACATAGTAAATATAGTAAATCATAGTAATAATTGTAAAGATATTTAATCCTTTCCATACAAATGATAGGTCAAAAGCTATGTCATCCAGTTTGTTGACTTGCATTCAATATTTTATTCAATTATTATTTTATAAATTTATGTTTTTAACTTTGGTATCAAACTGTAGATCATAATGCAGTTTTTCATACAACAGACACACCTGGTTGACTAATTTACTGCTACACCTGTACAACACATATGCATGTTTGACGACTTTACTGATACGTCTGTACAACACACATGCCTGGTTGTGTATTTTACTGATAACTCTGGACAACATACATGCCTGGTTGACTACTGATATCTTTAAACAACATGCCTGGTTCATTAATTTACCTATACATCTGAACAATGTCATTCCTAGTTGACTACTTCACTGGTACATCTGTACAACATACAACTTTAAATAATAATTATGAATCTGTACGAATAATTTTACTCAGATATACTTTAAACTTTATAATTTTGTAATATTTATTGAATGTAAGTCACAAAGATGTGAGAAACCAATCGAGACTTTCATGTTTGTTTATATGCGAAGTCTGACGAGATTTCCCAGTATAAAATTTAGCTATTGTTTTAACCCTTAATCCCATAGCCTATGGACGTATTTTTAACAATAGACAATATACCTATTGTTCTTTTAACTCCTAATACCAAATTCTATTATTGTATTTGATAACTAATTATAATTTCTTGACATAGTAAATACTCAAGCCTCGTTTGTCGTACAATTTTCTTAGAGGTTTACTTTTTACAGACTTTTTATCTTACCCTTTTATGATGTTACAGAATTCGATCTAAACACCAATCAGTGAAGTGAAGACCGACTTTGAAAGCAGCTGTAGACAATATTTGATTGGACAGAGAACATTATTTACTACTTGTTTTATAAACATCGTGAACATTAGTGTCTGTCCATCAGTTCATCTGTCGTCTGTTTATGGTATCCTTTTCTCCCGCTGAGTTTGAAAAAGCGGACGAAGTCAAAGTTCAACATTAACTATTTAAATAACGAAAGAACAGGTACGAATAATATTAATAACAAACAGAATATTCTACACTAACTTGTTAGGAATTAATAACACTGTCATTTAAAAATTAAAATGTAACGTAACGGTTTGTTATTGTTGAGTGGCTTTCAACAGAACTCTTCCTGTACAAACATGGAACATCAAACATAGAAAACAAAAAACCATTTTGACACACTTACTCTAGAGTATTACAAAATTTTACAATTTGTTTTTATCACTTGTAATAACATGTGTATTCTTTCAACTTTAATGTTTGTTTCTTTGTAGCGCCTATTTGTGTATTTTAATCTAATCATAAAACATTTTGTGGTTCTCTCTATTTTTATATTTCATATAATACGACTGTGTAATACATACATACATTACATGCATATATACACACACCCATACACACATATCTAGAGACGACATGTATGACTTGTCACATCTCAAACTTTTTTATCCGAGATATACACTAACAAAATGTTATCCACGTAATCGCGAATGATGATCCTTTATTCATGCTCCAGGTACAATTTGTGCCTTACAAAAAGTAAGTTTAAAGAAGAAATTGTCTTTTTTATAACTAAACTTTGAACATCTGTTTTTTCCCACTGTTATCCCACTTTTTTTTGTTTTATATTTCTGTCTTTATTTTCCTTCTCTTATGCGTACGTCATACATTTATAACAATTTATAACCACCATTTTGACCAATTGATTATTTTCGTTAAGAATAACAATGTTATTGTCGGACGATGTTACATAAATATTTTTATTTAATGATAGTTCTTTTAAAAGATTTATTCAGGGCTTAAAATGGTGAGGACGAATATTAGACATAAATTTATAAAAAGTAGAAAAGGCAGACTTCTTTATTTTCGTCATGAAAAAAGTAACTGAGTCGATAAAGAGTTATTTTATCTTTCGTAAGAAGGTCCTTTTGACACCTGTATTGTGATTTGAAAGTGCACACTATGTTAGGTACATAGAGTTTACGTGGTGGAAGAGAGAACTGAAGACCTTTAGCTAGCACTGATTTACACTGATTATTTATGTTATAATTACATAGGTTAACAATCTGGTCGCCAGGATGAAACTAGGAATGAATGCTGTTAAACAGTCAGTTCAGTCTCAAATTTTGTACATGTTCACACTGAACAATTTGTCTTCATTCCATTGGTTTCACTTGTTTAGTACATTACTGTAATCAACACTGGTATCGACGATTCTAAGGTTAGTACAGTACACTTTGAACTTTTCCAGTAAAATTATGTTCTGTTAATGTTTTGTACGAAATTCTTGATCCAACTTTTACTCCACTAAATATGCTCACCCTTTATGATGTGTGTATGGGGTGGGGAGGATTATGTTAGGGTCAGTCTCACTATTCGTTTGTGAAAGAGTGGTAAGTGTATGGTGATGACTAGGTACCTCTATTCTTTCACTGCTAAATTACGGACGATTAGTGTAGATAGCCCTCGTGTAGTTTTAAGCCAAATGTAAAACAAAACAATAGTATCTTCAGACAAATCTGATAGTCTATCGACTTTTGAACATTTCGGTTTGTTTCTTTAAAGTGAATAAACTTTGGATTCACGTTTCGAAGAATGTTTCTGAACGAAAGCAAATTTCAAGGTTGATGATTAATAGTATAACTATAATGAAGATAAAGAAATAGATTCATACAACAGAAGGAACAGACATAAAGTTTTCAATATTTTACAGATTCCATCTTCAGTATTTAAAGCAAAAAAAACAACAATTATTGATGACGAGAAACCGACTTCAGATAAAAATGTATATCAGAATGGCTGGTATAGGTACTAACACTTTTACTGAGAAGGAGAAAAAATGTTTCCTAGATCATCTTCAGGTAAAGAAAGAGAGAGTTTAATCAGTGATGTCGAGAAACCCACTTGTTGAGAAATTTATATGTTGAGAATTTCTCAACCCAAACGAGCCGTTTTTGCATATAAAAGAGAGAGTTTGCAAGTGGCCGTTGCCGGACACATGTCTTAGGGACGAGGGTATAAACGGATACGGGAGAAACAGATACGGAAAGTTATTCAACCATTGATGAAATAAAACATGGTTATTTTACTGTCAAAACAAGTGCAAACTGCTATCTGCAGTGTCGTGTATAGAAACAACATAAACCACGATAAGGTCTTCCCCCAGTTTTAGTTAACCTATAGCTGGCAGAAAAGCCTAATTTATACCCTAAACTGCCCTCGCAGGCAAACTAAAATTTTTACTTGGGGCACTCAACCATGTGACTAAGCATCACTGGTACATCTGTACAACATACATATTGTGTTGACCACTTTACTGATACCACTCAACAACATAGTAAATATAGTAAATCATAGTAATAATTGTAAAGATATTTAATCCTTTCCATACAAATGATAGGTCAAAAGCTATGTCATCCAGTTTGTTGACTTGCATTCAATATTTTATTCAATTATTATTTTATAAATTTATGTTTTAACTTTGGTATCAAACTGTAGATCATAATGCAGTTTTCATACAACAGACACACCTGGTTGACTAATTTACTGCTACACCTGTACAACACATATGCATGTTTGACGACTTTACTGATACGTCTGTACAACACACATGCCTGGTTGTGTATTTTACTGATAACTCTGGACAACATACATGCCTGGTTGACTACTGATATCTTTAAACAACATGCCTGGTTCATTAATTTACCTATACATCTGAACAATGTCATTCCTAGTTGACTACTTCACTGGTACATCTGTACAACATACAACTTTAAATAATAATTATGAATCTGTACGAACAATTTTACTCAGATATACTTTAAACTTTATAATTTTGTAATATTTATTGAATGTAAGTCACAAAGATGTGAGAAACCAATCGAGACTTTCATGTTTGTTTATATGCGAAGTCTGACGAGATTTCCCAGTATAAAATTTAGCTATTGTTTTTAACCCTTAATCCCATAGCCTATGGACGTATTTTTAACAATAGACAATATACCTATTGTTCTTTTAACTCCTAATCCCAAATTCTATTATTGTATTTGATAACTAATTATAATTTCTTGACATAGTAAATACTCAAGCCTCGTTTTTCGTACAATTTTCTTAGAGGTTTACTTTTTACAGACTTTTTATCTTACCCTTTTATGATGTTACAGAATTCGATCTAAACACCAATCAGTGAAGACTGACTTTGAAAGTAGCTGTAGACAATATTTGATTAGACAGAGAACATTATTTACTACTTGTTTTATATATACTGTGAACAGTGGTGTCTGTCCATCAGTTCATCTGTCTCCTGTTTATGGTATCCTTTTCTCGCGTTTGAAAAACTACGGATGAGTTCAAAGTTCAACATTAACTTTTTAAATAACGAAATAACAGGTATGAATAATGTTGGCAACAAACACGATATTCTACACTAACTTGTTAGGAATTAATAACACTATGTATCAGAATGTGACATAACGGTTTGTTATTGTTAAATTGTTCTTAGCAGAACACTTACTATACAAACATGGAACATCAAACACAGAAAACCAAAACTCATGTAACACACTTACACTAGAGTATCACACAGTCTTACAATTTGTCTTCAATCACTGCTACACGAGGGCTTTTTGTGCTTGTCGGCCATAATGTAGCAGAAAGACCAGATGGAAGTCAAGTAGTCATCGCTACCAACCGCCAAGTCTTGGTCTACTATTTTATCAACGAATAGTGGGATTGACTGTCGTATTATAATGTCCACATGGCTGAAAGGTCGATCATGTTTGGTGTGGCGTGGAGAAGTACACCGGCCTTTTGTACCATTTGTTAGTGTATATCTCATCATATACAAACATGGATCACCATTTGGTTCCTCGACTCAAATCACTACAAGTTGATGTATATATAAATAATTTACGTAGGTTCTCATACACTTTCTCACTCCATTTACTATGATAACTGTATTTATATGTACACATATATACGTATGTACATAGATATAGACTGACGGGAATTTAAATAGAAATGTTGTTGGTTTTTTGTTTTTTTAAGGTAAACACTGTCTTCCCCGTCAGCGTTGGATGAATATTAATGACAAAGCTACGTATGGTCAATTCCACAGAAACTGCGCATGTCAGGTAGATATTAGTGGTTGTCTGATTTAATAACAAGCTCAGCGATGGTAAAAACTATTTTAAAATTTGAAGAAAAATAAGCGTATGAGTATCTAGAAACCTATGGGAAAATATCAGTATATTTAGTGAAGTATTTGTTGTGTTTTTTACTTTATAAGTAATTCTATCTTTTTAAAAGTAGTAACATAGAAATTCAAAAACGTTCTGGTGTTTGTCCTGTTTGGCATTAAGATTTTTATTGATTACTTCAATTACCACTCCTCAACATATTTCACACTTTAACATTGATAATAAAACTGTAAACAGTTTCAGGTTTGTTTTGTTTTCTTTTAATCAATAGCTTAACCTTTTAATGTACTCCTATACATCAGAATTCCCAGATGTTAAGTGATTTATAGAACTGTGTATTCTTAAAAAAACACATTAACTCAATACAATAAAATTTATGTCAGGCTGTGACTGTTATATAAGATTAAATATTAAAATAAATAGATACAGCTTAAAGGATTTTTCAAAATCTATAAAATAAAAATCAGTCGTAACCTCAGGATCACTAGAAACAAAAGTGCCCGAAACGTATTAAACATTTTATTGGAAAGAAATGTAAACAGCTTTCCAAAGGAAAATAAATGTCAGAAGAGAATAAATAACTGTTTTTATAGGAAAGTCATCAAAGCTACTGCGCTTCTTTCCGTTTACTCGGAATCACTTATCTTCTGCATCAGTCCTCATGACGATGCTCACCTATAGAGGGAGTACATGGTAACTAACGCTTTGTCGTTGTCCTCCAAGTATTTCAAGTCTAATTTTATATGAACGGGGAAAGCAGAAAAATGTGGGTGTGGTTCTTACTGGCCATAAATCTGTTATTTTCACATCACTTCCAAATCCTTGACAGTGCTGAATATTAAACCTTACGGTCCGTCCAGTTACTATTATTTCTGTATCTTACACAGTTCGTAAGTTTGTGTGTGTGTTTTCTTATAGCAAAGCCACATCGGGCTATCTGCTGAGGGAATCGAATCCCTGAATTTAGCGTTGTAAATCCTAGATTTACCGCTGTACCAGCGGAGGGGGTGGACAGTTCGAAAACTGTCTGACAGAATATTTATTAATCATTTCTCTGGTATGTCAATGTATGTATAACCACAACTATATGGCTATAATTCGTAAGCCTCCTGAAATGACTAAAAAGAACAACAGTGGAAATTATCATTACTTAAACTTAAGTCAAATTATTTACCAACAAACTAACTCAGTGTAACATCTAAACTGGTCATCACCAACCATCGCCAAATCTTACTAACGAATAGTGTTATTGAAGGTCACATAATGACACCTCAACGGCTGAAAGAGCGGCCACGTATAGTAACTAAGGAGACAAGATATTAAAATGAGAACCGAACTGTGCGAAGAAAAAAAATTTTATGGAAGAAAGTTTCTAACACTGCTGTTCATGGGTACTTCGTCCAGCAAAATTTGTAGGTATAAAGTTTTCTATAAATATTTTAATTGTATATTCCCATGGAAACATTTTATACATCTGAATTAAATTATTGAAATAAGAAACAAAAGTTAGACAATTAGTAAGTAACATTAATTTTACTCCACAACCAGTGAGAAGCCTAGTAATTAATGTTAGCAAATACTTGTCTGTTTTCAATAACGTCGTGTTGAAAAGTTTAGAAAAATTGAACATTTTCTATAAAGAAAGAGAGAATCTTTTTACGACACGTACTGCATAGGAAAGGTTTTCGGACTGTTCTAATATACACTATATTTTATTATCTGTTAAATGTTGTACCGTTTATTGAAAAAATAAGCTTTAAACTCCATTTCTTAAAACTGTATCTATAAATTATATCAATAAAAAAAAGATATAATCAAATCTTTAGGTTTAGTCCTAGTGAAAGTAGGGCTCTTGTTATACGAAGAGTACTTAATATTCATTTCTATGGAAAACAAACGCTTGTTGTTTGTATCATAGTTACTTTTAAAATTATCCGAATTTAGAATGCTAAAGTGAGAATTTTGTATAGTTTTTTCTTAATAGAGACATTTGATAAATAGTGACACACTGTATTTATTATTTCGGTCAAATAGACACAGATATGAACGTTATGTCGTTTATGTAATAGTGAGATTAGAAAATATAACTTAATTAATTGTTTATATTGGATTTACCTAAAATATATATCCTGAATGTTATATAATGCTGCATTTGTTAATATGTAGCGTAAAATATCTTATTCACTATTTAAAGAAAAACAAAAATAATACATTATTTCTACCTAAATAACTAAAATACATTGCTGAAATAACAATTATTTAATCAAAACTAAAATATATAGAAAGTTAATAACTAAAAAAAAAAAATCTTCATATTTTAAATGGAACGATTTTAATGAAGACTACATGATATTTGGTGTTGGTTAAAGTTGTTTGATGTAGATGGTTTCTTTAAGTATGAATTCCAGATCAGTGTCATCCCTACAAAGAATATTTATATTTTATCTTTCGTGTCCTGTTTCTTCACTATGTTAGCGTATAAACGAAAACCATGTGTCACCAAACATTTCTGTGTGTTTTTTATGAACAATCCCGTATTTTATTAGTTCTTACTACTAGATGGCGTTCGGCTTTCTCAGTACATCAGGCCATGCAGTTTTCTTGGGTGAAAATATGGACAAGCCTTGAACAAAGATAAATTTGGATGTCTTTAGTCAAAAGAATTCCCTTCTGTATGATATGGGGTTAAACTTAATCTGGAACTAAAACATAATTTGTGAGTTATAAAAAGCGGTTACCTATCACCATATTGATCTGTATTTTTTATCCTATTTTTATCTTAACTGTTTTTCTTATCCAACACCAACTTGTAAGCACCTTTCACATCTTGAGTGCACACCCACATATTATATTTTAAACTTTAAGTAAAACATAATGATAAATGTATACTAACAGTTTTATTCATAAATACTTTAGACCTTATAATTGTGAATCATTCATTCAGTATATGTCAAGAATTAAAACCAATCCAGACTTTCATGTTTCTTTAAATGTGAACGAGTTTCTCCAGTAGACAACCTACCTATTGATCTTTGACTCCAAATCCCAAATCCTATGATTGTAGTTGTTAACTAATTATTATTTTTTCACATACTAAATATTAATGTCTTGTTTTTCGTACAATTTTCTTAGTGGTTTACTTACTGCAATCTTTTTATCTTACCTTTTTTATGATATTACAGAATTTGACCTGAACAACGACCACGACTTGTGAGTAACTTTCAGATGTAGAGTGCAGACGTTTATATAAAATATTAAACTGTAAGCAAGAAATAATTCTAAGTCTGTATGAACAGTGTTACTCAGAAATACTTTGTAATTTATAATTTTGTGACATCCATTCAGTGTTAAGTCACAAAGAAAAAAGGAAATCCAATCCAGATTGGACAGAGAACGTTATCTACTACGTTTTATACAACATACTGTGAACCGTGGTGTCCGTTCATCTGTCTCCTGTTTATGTTGAGAATGAAAAGCCACACCAACGTGTTATGAATTAATAACACTGATTCACACATCAACATGTGACGTAATGGTATGTTATTATTGACTGGTTCTTAACATGACTGAATCATTACTTCTTGTAGTTGTTGGTATAAGGAATATAGGTTCAGAAAGTTTGATTAATAACACCAAAATATACCAATCATTCAAATTAATATAGAATTTTGTCTAATGAACAATTAATTTTATGTTTAAGGACATTAAAGTCATTTGTTGAAACACTAAACACAAAGAGATAAAGATAACTTTAAAACGGATTGTTTGAAAAATTCTGTTCCGTATTCTATCTGAGATGTTTACCAACTTCAGGTTCCAGTTACATACAGATAATTTGAACACATTTGATCCTAGCATTTCGTTACCATTATATAACAAATACTATACTTCATATATTTTAATATAATTCATTCCCCATATGGTACAGCATTTATTGTACAGAGTTACAACGTTAAAATCATGGTTTAAATTATTCTCAGATAACAGATAGCCAGATATGGCTTTACTACAGAAATAACACACACATAATATAATTTAATTTTATTTAATGTTATACTTGGAAAAATGTTTATTTCACAATATATTTTTCAATAAATTATTTACTAATATTTTTATTCAGACTTTTTGTACTCGATATAAAGTTAATAGTCGTGATTATATTTAAATATTGATTTCAGATATTATTACATTATTATTTGTCATGTAAAATGTTGAGTTTTGTGTACATAGTTGTATTCATAGTTAATGGTTTGTTTTGATTTACAGAATTCTACCAAATATACTGCAGCATAATTATCTGAGATAACTTGAAATTACTGGTTCAAGTGTTAATGGAAACTATAAGAAGAAACTAAGGAGAAAAGATATTTCTGTTTGTCTGCCACATTAACTGGTTGAATTCAGAGTATTAGAAATGTTTGATTGGCAGACACAAACTTTATTTTGGAAGGACAATGTAATAAGATTCGCAAAATGTTTTGTTAGGCATCGTTTTAAAAAATATTTAAAACTATACACTCATAGAAGATTATACCAGATTATTGTACATAGTCTAAAATATCTAGTTTCATACTATTTTCGATAGAATATCTTTTTGTTCTCACATAACAGCTATTATTGTTCAGTGCAGCCTTCAATATGCGAAAATATTTTTGGTTCCACTAGCCTTGAAATTCTCATCTACCGCACGTTTCAACAATGGTTCATCTGCGTTGTAGCATGTAAATAAACAAGCACAACGCTTCACTGAAACATACTCTACTATCAAAGCTGGAAGCTGGCTTCCTATTTACTCTAGAACACAGTCTTCAAAGTTGACAGAAAAGAAGTACCAGAAGTGTGAGGAGAGTAAAGTATCAATGGGAAATATATTTTCAGTGTAAGAAAACATCAACTTTGACACGATATTTTACCTAAAAATAACAGGAATCACATTGAGAAGCTCACATTGACTTGGTGGGGGAACCTAGATGAGCAGTCCTCGGAAAGTGTCCACAAGATGCCCTCGGAGTGTGACTTCTCTTCTTGGAGGAACGCACTTGTGAGATAACGTGTAAATAACTAGGTACACTCTTTTTCCTATCTTGAAAGTACGGGTCACGACGCTGGGTGTAAAATGACATTTTTAACTGTAGATATCCGGGCTGATCCACCTTCTTTCCCATGTTGGGGGGAGGGACATCTTAGCAGATACAGTACATATAAAGTTGTCCATCGTTTTTTCCCATGGTAGAGTGGGGAGCATCTTAGTAAACACAATACATATACATTTCCACCTTCTTTTCCATGGTAGAGTGGGGAGTATCTTAGTAAACACAATACATATAAATTAGTCCACCTTCTTTCCCATGGTAGAGTGGGGAGCATCTTAGTAAACCCAATAGATATAAATTAGTCCACCTTCTTTCCCATGGTAGAGTGGGGAGCATCTTAGCAAACACAATACATATAAATTAGTCCACCTTCCTTCCCATGGTAGAGTGGGGAACATCACACTAAACACAATACATATAAATTAGTCCACCTTCTTTCTCATGGTAGAGTGGGGAGCATCTTAGTAAATACAATACATATAAATTAGTCCACCTTCTTTTCCATGGTAGAGTGGGGAGCATCTTAGTAAACACAATAGATATAAATTAGTCCACCTTCTTTCCCATGGTAGAGTGGGGAACATCACAGTAAACACAATACATATAAATTAGTCCACCTTCTTTCTCATGGTAAAGTGGGGAGCATCTTAGTAAACACAATACATATAAATTAGTCCACCTTCTTTCCCATGGTAGAGTGGGGAGTATCTTAGTAAACACAATACATATAAATTAGTCCACCTTCTTTCCCATGGTAGAGTGGGGAGCATCTTAGTAAACACAATACATATAAATTAGTCCACCTTCTTTCCCATGGTAGAGTGGGGAGCATCTTAGCAAAGACAATACATATAAATTAGTCCACCTTCTTTCCCATGACAGAGTGGGGAGCATCATAGTAAACACAATGTATATAAATTAGTCCACCTTCTTTCCCACGATAGACTGGTGAGCATCTTAGTAAACACAATACATATAATCAGTGTTGTCGAGAAACTCACTTGCAGAGAAATATATATGCAAAAACGGCTCGTTTGGGTTGAGAAGATATTTTACATAGAAGAGCGAGCAACGTTTCGACCTTCTTCGGTCATCGTCAGGTTCACAAAGAAAGAGGTAACTGACCGGAAGCTGACCACATGTTTGAAAGGGGTTGTGTAACTGAAAGTTGGAATGTAGAGGGCGGTGTTAGATGTTTGAATATATAATTTTATTTTATTATATTAATATAGGTATAGAGGCGTACCTTTATATTGGTTTATTTTGGGTTTAAGTTGTTGTATAAGTAAGGGTTCCTTAATTTTGCGTTTGTTTATGTTTGTTTCTTTATTTAGTATTTGAGTGTTTTCTATGGTTATGTTGTGTTTATTTGACTTGCAGTGTTCGAAAACGTGTGAAGGTGACTTTTTATGTTCTTTGAATCTGGTTTCCATTTTTCTACTTGTTTCTCCAATATAGAAGTTGTGGCAGTTATCACATTGTATTTTATAAATAATGTTGATGTGGTGTTTGTCAGTGTAGTTTTTACATAGTATAGACCTCAGTTTTGTGCCTGGTTTTTGAATAAATTTGGTATTAACTGGAATGTCGTATTTTGTTACTAGTTTTTGCCGAATGTTGGTTATTTGTTTGCTGATGTCAGGAATATATGGTATACAGCAGTATATGGTTTCGTGATTTTTTGATTCGTGAGATGTGTTTACTTTAGTTGGTTGATTTTCTTTCTGTCTAGGTGTTTGCGTATAATGTTTTCTACGGTTCGTGGACGAAACTTATTGATGTTAATGAAGTATTGTTTTATTTTGTCTGATTCATCGTTAATTTTATCTGGTGAGCATGGGTTTTTGGCTGTGTTTATTTGGTTTTTTAGTATGTTGAGTTTTTATTTTGTTTCATGTGCTGAGTCCCAAGAAATGTGTAGTCCAGTATGGGTGATTTTTCGGTGGATTTCTGTTTTGAATTGTGTGTCGGTTCTTGTCATTTTGAGGTTAAGAAATGATATTTGATTGCTTTCTTCCTGTTCATTGCGTTCTTCCTGTCTATACTATGTAAAAACTACACTGACAAACATCACACTAAAATTATTTACAAAATACAATGTGATAACTGCCACGACTTCTATATTGGAGAAACAAGTAGAAAAATGGAAACCAGATTCAAAGAACATAAAAAGTCACCTTCACACGTTTTCGAACACTGCAAGTCAAATAAACACAACATAACCATAGAAAACACTCAAATACTAAATAAAGAAACAAACATAAACAAACGCATAATTAAAGAAGCCTTACTTATACAACAACGTAAACCCAAAATAAACCAATATAAAGGAATGCTTTTATACCTATATTAAATGTAATAAAATAAAATTATATTATATATTCAAACATCTAACACCGCCCACTACATTCTGACACCTAGTTACACAACCCCTTTCAAAGATGTGGTCAGCTTTCGGTCAGTTACCTCTTTCTTCGTGAACCTGACGATGACACAAGAAGGTAGAAACGTTGTTCGCTCTTCTATGTAAAATATTTTCTCAACCCAAACGAGCCGTTTTTGCATATATATTACAATTCATATAAATTAGTCCACCTTCTTTCCCATGGTAGAGTGGGGAGCATCTTAGTAAACACAATACATATAAATTAGTCCACCTTCTTTCCCATGGTAGAGTGGGGAGTATCTTAGTAAACACAATGCATATAAATTAGTCCACCTTCTTTCCCATGGTAGAGTGGGGAGTATCTTAGTAAACACAATACATATAAATTAGTCCACCTTCTTTCCCATGGTAGAGTGGGGAGCATCTTAGTAAACACAATACATATAAATTAGTTTACTTTCTTTCCCATGGTAGAGTGGGGAGTATCTTAGTAAACACAATACATATATATTAGTCCACCTTCTTTCCCATGTAGAGTGGGGAGCATCTTAGTAAACACAATATATATAAATTAGTCCACCTTCTTTCCCGTGATTGGGTGGGGAGCATTCTTCTCAACGCGATACATCTAAACGGGTTCACCTCTTTTTCTATGATAGGGTGGAAAACATCCAAGCTAAAACATTACATCTAATGTGGTCCACCCTCTTTCCCATGATTGGGTGGGGGGCATCTTAGCCAACACAATACATCTAAACTGGTCCACCTCCTTTTCATACCAGATCTCCAAAGAACCAGCCTGCAGGAGATGGTATGAATGGAGTTTCTCGGCCTACTGGTATGTTCATTGGCTGTTACAGCTCCTTCTGAAACAAGATAAACCTTTTAACACAGTTAAGATGTCTTCTATGTTCGTTTGCCTTAGAGATTTTTCTCTTAAGACAATTGCCATCTTGGCTCATGAGATTTTTCATAATTCAGCATGTGTCTTCCAAAATTTTAGAAACACTAACTTCCTATTTTCTCGTTCTCTCTGTGGTATTTAAAAATTGTTTTGTAGATTTACTAGTTTTTAATAACAGAGATTTGCTTTGTTTCTCGAATTACATTTTTTTTCTATTTATTAACGTAGAAGTCCATATCACTATTTCTCTATCCTTTGTGAGAGAAGAATGTTTAGACAGAAGTGAAATTTCAACAGTGGCGAGGAGATGAAAGTTACGTATTGATGACATGACAGCCACTTTTCATATATTAGTGAACACCATTATGTAGTCTGTAACTTTATTCACATCTATTTAACGTGACAGCCACTTTTCATATATAAGTGAACACCATCATGTAGTCTGTAACTTCATTAACATCTATTTGACGTAACAGCCACTTTTCATATATAAGTGAACACCATCATGTAGTCTGTAACTTCATTCACATCTATTTCACGTGACAGCCACTTTTCATATATTAGTGAACACCATTATGTAGCCTGCAACTTCATTCACATCTATTTCACGTGACAGCCACTTTTCATATATTAGTGAACACCATCATGTAGTCTGTAACTTCATTCACATCTATTTGACATGACAGTCACTTTTCATATATTAGTGAACACCATTATGTAGCCTGCAACTTTATTCACATATATTTGACACTCTTTCATCCCTTCGATGTCAATAGGAAATTCAGCAGAAGTTCAGCTTGTTTGTTTACGTTCATGTACTTCTAAGGCTATGTGAACTTCCCACTGAGGACAGTATTCGACCATCCTTTCATTATGTGGGCTTAATTTCTCATGTATATTCCATTCCAGGTCTTTATCCCTCTTTCACAATCCCGTTTGTATAAATCTAATCCTGATGTATTATTTGTTATTCATCATTTACTTACATCTGCATACATACTGATTTCTTTTTACACCAACTACATTTCCAGGACTATATGTCTGGTCCTCGTAGTCTTACTGATTCACTGATTAAGAATTATAGTTATTTTTACATGCACTATCTGGATTCACAAACTGTGGTATAAATTTTGAATTTTTGGAAAGCTGACCCATTTATTCAGTTCAACTACCTAGTACACAATTACCCTGTCTTTTCCTGAACCTTCTTTGTTTGCCTTCTTGCACTTTACGTCTTCATTTCATGTCAGAAGTACTTCATAGAGATGCTGTTCCCTTTGGAATGATTCTTGTTCCATTCTGTTTTCTGCTGTGGCTTGTTCTATACAATGTTTCTTCCTCTGGTCCCACATGTCAAATAACGGATGGATTACAACCATTCTTACACATAGGATTTCTCTCCAGTTCTTTTTTCTCTAACGATCAGTTCTAACCCTGTTCAATTTCATCCACTTTCAAATCTATTCTGTTTTCTTTAGGTGTGAAGAAATTTACCAATCATCTTACAAGGTTTTACTTGACGTCCTTAAAAAGACACGAAGGGATTTAGTTATTAATCTGTGCAAAGTTTTCATTTAGAAAAGTTCTCTTCACTTCGTTGGATCATTATTCCATATTCAGGTCTATATTACAAACGCCTTTCTTCCTATTCCCATTACAGAGTTCTCTAGATGCTTGCTTTTCTTCATCCACTGATGTTATAATTTTTTGTTTCAAACACTACATTGTGTCCTATAATTTCAGTCACGTGATCAAAGCGTGTGCTCTACATCTCCGTTGACTTGGTCTGTGGTTTCGTTATTATATGCAAGATAGCCTTCTGTTTTCATACTCATGGAAAGAGTCCTCCAGTTATATCTTTGATGGTAGAAACCCGTTTTGAATGAATTGACAAAATGTTCAAATCCTTACTCACTCCAACCCAATACTTTATCCTCTTGACCCAACCATTTTCACTGTTTCCTACTGTGCTCGAGAAACTCGTTGTGGCTAGATAATCTGTTACCACTGTTTTGGTTCCTTCACTTTGAATCGTACCAAACCCACGCCTCTCAGAAATGTTATGTTTACTGGTTGTGATACATCATTGAACAACAATCTCATCTTAAACATATGTACCAGCATAAGCAATTCTTACACATTATTGTACCCGACCTCTGTTCTGTACATTGGACATGTTTGTATTCTTTACCACTGCTAGTGAATTGTTTGATGATGATCCATTCTGATAAATTCGTGGTGATTTTTCACATCAATTATAGAGCAGGTATCAGATCTTTAATTCCTTTTTAAAACTCTCGACCGTCATGATTCGGCATCCATCCAATGGATTTGCTGTATAGATTCTCATGTATTTGAAGCGATTAATTTGAAAACAGATCATTTGTATCATGATCTGCCTATCAAATAGCCGCTTCACTCACAAGTTTTCTGATGCGTATGTGTTCATTTGGGTAATTACGACTTATTTTCTCTTTAATAATGAAATTTCATGAGTGGAGCACTATAGAGGGAGCTATTAAACAACAACATCATTATTCATTAATAAGAATCACGTGAGTTCAGATTGAAGTTGCCTAAAAACTAGTGTCACGCAGATACTCAAGGCAGATGTTCACAGAAGATATAATCTCTGTGTGAAATGGTAAGCGTCTAATGGAAACACATTTTCATGTAAGAAAATGTTAACTTTTTCCAAAACCAGATGTCTTCTAAACTAACCAGTTGGAGATAATAAAATGGGGGTTCCAATCTTCATCTCTACATTTGACACAATAGTTTTATGATGTGTTAAAATTTTTTCTTCTTGTTTTTACTTTAACGTTTTTCATGCTGTTTATTACTTTTTATTTTCTGCAGTTATTAAGTAACTAGTTTCAAAATTCACTCCATTTAAACACGAATCTTAAATTTCGTGGTACTGTTCATACACTTTTCACCTGGGATATTTTTCAACACATTTCTCAATCGGTCTGAATTTTCTTTCTTTTCGTTTAGATTGATGCAGTCTTTATCTGTCTACTAGTGAAGTAATTTCTTTACTGGAGGTAATAGCTGTAATGGAAGTCCTTATACCTTTGAGTCACACTCACTTTCACATCTGTTACTGAGTATAACAGAATCAATGGAACCTGGTATCCATTACTCAATACCTATAAGATCCTACAGTGTGTTCTTTCAATACCCAAGTGTTCTGATAGTTATCTAATCAGTGAAATACTCAACCTCTGTACACATTTACCACCCATCTCAGAAAGAACAGTCATAACTTTTTGGTCCCCAATACCACATCGTTTTGTTTAGATAGTAAATTAATTCTATTTAGTTAGACCAAGTTACTTATATATGTTTCCTTCTCAAGGTTTTATACGTAACTCAGTCCACACCTGCATCTGTCCTTTTGATAACACATTTATGGCCAGCTCAAACTTAATTTCCAGTCCTTATCCTTCACAAAATACCCCCTCTAAGTACTTCCCCTTAAATATCACTCATTCATCAGACTCGGTGTCAAATTGTCATTCCACTATCACCACTCTCCGGTTTCAAACGTGGCTTTTGGATCAACTGTACATGTAGCTTATTTACTTTTCATTTCTATATATCATTTTTCCTATACTATACTACACTAGAGAATGTTATAACTGTACACTCTCCTGCTGGTTAGTTTGTGGTAAATCTGGTTTTAGAAAAGTACTGGACCAACCAAATAGTATTAGTTGGTTAAGACACCCCTGTCATATCTTCTTCAAAAGGTTGATTCCCAGGTGGTCTGGTATAGAAAGGAGACAGACTGGTCTAGATGCACTGTGTTGGCTAGGCCATGGGAAAGGTGGACCAACCATCATATCTACAATTAAGGATGCCATCCTCTTTTTGACACCCAGTTTAGTGAAACGTACTGTCAACGTGAGCGAAGACTGTATCTGGTTATGAGCGTTGTCCCACATGTGTTTTCCTTTGGGTTGGGATGTTGCACTCCAATAGAGATGCATTTGGACACTTTCCGAAGGGTGCTCATCACTGTTTCCTCAACCAAGTCAGTGTGAGTTTAGGTAAGATATCGACTCACACTTCTGGTACTTCTTTTCTGGGAAGCGGCTGCGACATTAGAAGTAGTCACGTTCCTGTTGAAACCTTGGGTAGGTGGAACTAGTGTAGGCAGAAACTGAACAGTAAAGCCATCTTATGAGAAGTGGTATCTATCGGAAATATATTTAGGGTGTATAAGAAATATTAAGTTTTCTTAAATTCACAATCAACGTACAATAACTTTTTCTTTAAAAATATAGACACTACATATGTCAAGCAAAGCTAAAAATCGACATTACCAAAACTGTAATGTAATTTTATGTGTGTATTCTAGTGTATATATAAATAACCATAAATAAACGTATTTTCTGGTCCTTCTGTTTGTAAGTTCAAAAGTAGAATTATTTGACTTTCTTCATACAAAATATTTACCATCATAACTTAGTATGTTTAACTTGTAAAGGCAGATCGCAGATATAATGACACATTTAAATGATATAACAGTAATATCTGATTCTATGTAGTCCAAAACATCAATTATGGTAAGGATATTGTTGAAACATGTTATTCAGAAGAGATTCAAAGAATCTACATCCACATGTTCAGATTATTTATTGATACGAATAATTTAAATCATGTATATGTTTTTGCAACAAAATTTTATCAAAACTGTTGGTATGTTGTATTAATAAAATTATAAAAACAAGAACTAAAGTCTGAATTATTTAAACAGTGAACAGACAGTTTGACATATTTTTATTGCATTGGTTCTTGACCAACATGAGGAATGCCTTTACATTTGTTAATTTCAAAACGAGTATGCACTGAAAATACAAAGTACAATCTAATTTACATTTTATCGTATCTTTTTATAGTGCTACTATTAGTAGATAGGCTTGTTTAAAATATTCTAACAAACAAATTTAAATCTTCATAACATGTTCGATCCTACCTGATTCATTCAATACTAAATTATTATTTAACAGAAACTTATCAAGAAATCATTTCTATATTTACTGAAATATTAAAATTGTTCGTGTGTGATGATTTAACACGATCACATTTTATATGTTTAGTAGTATACAGAGCGTTCAGAATGTTATAATAACTAAATCAACATCTTGAATATAAGGTTCCAGTGGTACAGTAGTAACATTATTTGTAATTAAGTTGTAACTTAGACTTTGTCACATTTGGGAAAGTATGTGACGGTCATGAAAAATAATCATGCAAATGGATTGTGAAGATGTGTTCACATGAAGGAGTTTTCAAGATGGAGATAGTCCTTAAACTTAGTTGAATTGAGAAACAAGGCAACATACATCAACATTTAAATATCTTTCACTTACACTATATTATTGGTATAACTTAATTAACACTATATTAGTCCTGTAGGGCCAGATGAGTAGTCGCTTGATTCCAAATTTGAGGGTGACGGGTTCGAATCCATATCCCACCAAACATGCTTGTTGTTTCAGCCAAGTGACGATCAATCCCACTATTCATGACTAGCTGAAGAGTTGGCAGCTTTTTACTGCTAAATTAGGAACGGCTAGCGGAGATAACCCTCGTGTAACTTTGAGAACTTCTATTCCAACGTTGCAACAATAACCGCAGACTAATTTAAAATTATATATTCAAACATCTAACACCACCCTCTGCATTCCGACACTCAGTCACACAACCCCTTCCAAACATGTGGTCAGTTACCTCTTTCTTTGTGAACTTGACGATGACCGAAGATGGTCGAAACGTTGTTCGCTCTTCTATGTAAAATATTTTCTCAACCCAAACGAGCCGTTTTTACATATATATTTCTCTACAAGTGGGTTTTCTCGACATCAATGGTACTTGAGAAATTATATGAACACCTAACAGCTCTATTCAACTTATCATTTTCAGCATCACTGTTTCTGGGAAGGCAGCAGTAATTTTAATGTTCCAGAAAGCAAATAAACCCAACAGTTACCGCCTGATTAGTCTAACTGGCTGCATAGGAAAAATATTAGAAAGAATAATTAGTAACCGACTATCTGTATACTTAGAAATAAATTCAAAATTACCTGAAATTCAAAACGGATTTAGAAAATACAGACAAACTACCTAATCAGATTAACTGAAACTATTGCAGACAGCTTTAACAAAAACGAATGCACTGTAGCTTGCTTTCTCTACATTGAGAAAGCATTCGACACAGTGTGGCATAACGGATTACGTCACCGGTTAACGTAAATGGATTTACCCCAGGATTCGCCGGCTATCTAACTTTCTGGGACAATAAAACGTGTAAAGTAGATGTGAATGGGGCCCACTCAGGGTCCTTTTCACCTGAGACAGGTGTCTTACAGGAAGGGATAGTTAGCCCTATCTTATGTATCATGTATGTGAGTATTATGGAACAGTCGGACCTAAACTAAGGTTTTGCATCACAATTTGCTGACAATGGAAAACTGCCTCCACTCCTTCAATAGCAGCAACAAACCTCCAGCCAGTCTTGAATAATTTAGAAGAATACTGCCAGAAATATAGAATAAAAACAAATATTCCGAAAACCCAAGTAATATCATTCACCAGATTAAATACACTTAAAAATATACGCGAACGGATCATTTTTACAGACTGCTACTTCGACTAAATTTTTAGGATTAACTTAGGACACTAAATAAACGTGGATACAGCATACTAACAATATCCTGACTGGAAACTGGAAAAGATCAAATGATGCAAAAAATTTTCAGGTAAAAATAAAAGCACCTGATAATATAATAAAAATCTACAAAACATACATTAGACCTATAATAGAATACGCATTACGTTCAAAGATTTGGCTTGTTTGTTTCTGAATTTCGCGCAAAGCTAGTGGTCCCTAAGTTAACCAACCGTGGGGGTGTATAATGTGACGGTCAATCCCACTATTCGTTGGTAAAAGAGTTGGCGGTGGGTGGTGATGACTAGCTGCCTTCCCTCTAGTCTTACACTGCTAAATCAGGGACGGCTAGCACAGGTAGCCCTCGAGTAGTTATGTGCGAAATTCCAAAATAAATAAATAAACCCTAAGTTATCAGTATAAGACTGTAGGAAGTCAACTAGTCATCATCACCCACCCATGTTCTTGGGCTACTATATTATACTGTATAGTTTTCACTTTAAACAGAATTTATACACTGGTCTGAAGGTCAACATAACAAACTACAAACACTGAATATCTACAATCACCTAGTGTATGGCTTCTCTGAATTCTAATTCATTTCTATTCAAATGAATACTTCACTGTAAATTAATGAACTAATTGTTTAACTGTATGTATATCGATGTGCCTAAATATATCTTAGTGTAGTTTACTGAAACTTAACTTTATGTTCCCTCCAGCTAACACCTAAATTAAAACATTGAAAACATAATTTAAAATCATGTATGTTTGTATGAAATAACTTTTTAAACTCTGTTTATTTTATGGTTTTCTATAAAAATCAAGAAAAGTTGAGCTATTATGTTTGTTCGATTTCAACTTCGATTCAAGTTGTTTTCTTCGATTTCAATTTTCCAGTTCAATTCAGTTTTGATTTTAATTCCAGTTTTTGAAATTTTTTAAAATGGTTATTACTTTCTACTGCACCATTGTGCACTCTTTTTGTAACTTGTGACTTTATTATACATTACACTCACACCTTTTTTGAAAGAAGATATCTTTTTCATCTCCATGTATAAGTTTTTATAGTTAACCTTTATAAATTCCACACTTAGTAACATTATCTATTTTTCCTTCTACTCTCCTGTTTCTTTTCTCTTTCTGAAGGATGAAGCACCGAGTTTGTCTCCTCCTATTCATTATCATTTTTGCTTCTGTTCAGCTACAATCTTTTTAATACACATTTAAGACAAGTATTAATAAACTAAACATATTTAACATAAAACCACTCATTCTTTCCCATACTGTTTTATTTAATTTTCATATTTGATTTAAACTCTTTAGTACGTTTCAACTCACAGTTTTACAAACACATTCAGTTTTAAAAGAGAAATAGTAAAATTTAGTTTCTTCTCCAATACCTTTATTGTACAAAACATACAAGCATTATATAACATAAGCTTACAAGTTGAAATTGGAAAGAACAACTGAGATATTTTCAATGTTTTCAGACAACAAACTGTTTCTTTGGGGACTAAAGATCAGTAAATATATAAAATAACCTTTCTACGCTGACTTGTATCACTGGAGCAGTATGCACAACGATAGTCAGTTTGTACAAGTCTTCATGTTTTATAACCTTTCTACACTGACTTGTATCACTGGAGCAGTATGCACAACTATAGTCAGTTTGTACAAGTCTTCATGATTTATAACCTTTCTACACTGACTTGTATCACTGGAGCAGCATGCACAACTATAGTCAGTTTGTACAAGTCTTCATGTTCTATCTTTATTGAGTTACACCATGAAGTCAGGCTGCTGTCTTCTGGAATTATTTCAGTATTCCCAAAGATCTTCAGAGCCGAAGCAATGCCCTTTTTTGGAGTACTCGAGTTTTTCTTCCTTTTTACAACCAATCTAAACATCTTTTTCAACTTATCCCCTGATGTACTGGATGACATTTGCTCTTCAGATTACTTGAAGTTACTTGAAGTTCAAGTTTAGGATTCATTGCACATAATCTGACGTTAAGTTTGATCAAAGTTCAAGTTTAGGATTCATTGCACATAATCTGCCATTAAGTTTGATCAAAGTTCAAGTTTAGGATTCATTGCACATAATCTGACGTTAAGTTTGATCAAAGTTCAAGTTTACGATTCGTTGCACATAATCTTACGTTGAGTTTGATCAAATGATTTATGGCTTGTTCCTGTTCTGCTTTACATATCAAAACACTAAATCTATGATCTAGATATAACGATGCCAGTATTACTTCATTTTTAAGAAGTTTTTTCCTAACTTTCATTAATTCTGTGATGTTGTGAGCCAGCAGACGTTTGATTATGGATATTTCACTTTTACAAACAAGCCACACTTTATAGAAGTCTCCAGGAGTTAAATTGTCTTCTTGTAACTGTACTGTAGCTTTTTAGCCGGTTCTAATACGAGTTTAATTTATTGTAATTTCTCTCAGGATTGAAAAGAATGTTTTCAATTATTTCAATAAACGGTGGAAGTTCCACTAAACGTGAGATCACATCACATAATGAGCACCAAGTTTTACTAAATGGGAGACCACATCACATGCTGAGCATCAAGTTCCACTAAACGTGAGATCACATCATATGTTGAGCACCATCGCATCTCCCGTCCACAATAAGCATATGATATTTCTTTGTCTTTGAAATATTCTTTATAGCTGGAGTTCGCAGCTTTTACGCCTGAGAAACAGTAATTGCACACAGTTCTTTTACTGCAAGTTGGAAAGTGTAAGCAGCATATTTAACAGAAATAACAGTCCAGTTTAATATAATTCCCTTATACCACTTTCATCACTAACAGTCTCATTTCCTTCATCGGAATTAATTCCACAACTTTAACTATATTTCTAACATTATCAGTAGTAATAGAATACACTCAAGTTATATTTCGATATTTATAACTATTTCAATGATGTTTTTTTTTTACCAGAATGTATATAAGTTTGTAACAGCTAACGTTTTTATTTAAAGAAAGTCGCTATCAATGACTTAGACATTAATGACTAGCACAGACCTATCCAGACAAGATGAGATGTTAATGTTCAATGAAAACATCTGTTTTGCAGCTTTTCACTTATTTGCTTTACAATTTCTATAGCTTTTTATCATATAAATCTACTATTGTGTCAAGAACATTTGTAATTGATCACTTTGAAAACACACTCTCCTCTACTGTAGGAAAAGGTCTCAAATTTAGAGTCACCAACTCTAACATAGCATTATGAAACCTTTTTATGTCCATTGCAATATTTATCGTGGAAAAAAACAACTCGTGAATAGTTTTTCTACGCTTGGTGTCGCTGTGGTCTTGAGTCTTCTCATATTGCAGTGGTGTTTTAGTTTGTTTTAGCAGTTTTCCATTGTCAGCAAACTGTGATGCAAAACCAAAATTTAGGTCTGACAGAGGCATATTACTCACATGCATGATAAATAATATAGGGCTAACAACCCCTCCCTGCGAGACTCCTGCTTCGGGTGAAAAGGACCCTTATTCACATCTACTTTGCACATTCGGTTGTCCAGAGAGTTGGACAGCCAGCGAATAATTTCCTGGGATAAAGCAATTTCCTGTAACCTACGTCGTAATCCATTATGCCACACTGTGTGAAACGCTTTCTCAATATCGAGAAAGCAAGCTACAGTGCATTCATTTTTATTAAAACTGTCAGTAATTGATTCTGTAAGTCGAATCAGGTGGTCTGTAGTTTGGCGGTTTTTCGAAATCCGTTTTGAATTTCGGGTAATTTTGAAATTTCTTCTAAGTATATGGAAAGACGATTACAAATTATCCTCTCTAATATTTTGCCGATACAACTGGTTAGACTAATTGGGCGGTAGTTGTTCGGTTTATTCGCTGGCTTTCCTTCTTTCTGGAACATTAATATTATTGCTTCCTTCCAAGAAGGCCCGGCATGGCCAAGCGTGTTGAGGCGTGCGACTCGTAATCTGAGGATCGCGAGTTCGCATCGCGGTCGCGCCAAACATGCTCGCCCTTTCAGCCGTGGGGGGCGTTATAATGTACGGTCAATCCCACTATTCGTTGGTAAAAGAGTAGCCCAAGAGTTGGCGGTGGGTGGTGATGACTAGCTGCCTTCCCTCTAGTCTTACACTACTAAATTCGGGACGGCTAGCACAGATAGCCCTCAGCTTTGTGCGAAATTCAAAAAAGCAAACAAATTTCTTACGGGAAAAATTGATTCGGTTAATGAACTACCTTCTGGAACGGATTAATTTCGAGAACCGAGTTGCCATTGTATTTGTAAACACTTATCTGTTGTCGTTTATAGTTAAAACAATGGTTTAAACAATGTATTACGTAATATTTTAAAAGTAATGCTTTTTTTCACAGTGTCTGTGAACATTTTCTGAAGGTGACGTCATCAAATTGTAAGAAGCGAAAGTGTGTAGATGAAAACAGAAATTTTAAGCCAGAGTGGGCGGAATATTTTACATTCACCGTTAAAGGAGGTAAATCTTTATATATTACCTGCAACGTGTTACTCAGTCATTACAAAGCCAGTAACTTGAAACAACACTGTGAAAAAAATCACAAAAACGTATCGTCTGATTATCTACCTAAATCATAATTACAGATAAAACAAGTTAACTGTGTTAAAATCATCAATAAATAGCCAGCAGACACTGTTTACAATGTTCAGTAAGGAAGTTGATACAACGACTCAAGCTAATTTTGTTATATCATGGAATATTACTCGTACTAAACGCCCATATTATCATGGTGAATTTGTTAACAAGAATACAGCTGAAGTTACTGCAGTGTCACTTTCAAATAACACAAAACTTCAGTGATTAACAGCACAACCAGTAGCTTCACGCCACACTAAAGAGAGACTATCTCCCAGATCAGTACTGAAGTCGCACGCAAAATGATTTAAAGAATTCTCTTGCATTCAGCTTAGCCCTTGACGAATCTACAGATATACAAGACAACTCACAACTGGCGGTATTTATTCGTTATGTTTCCTCTGATGTAACTGTGAAAGAAATGTTGGACTTTCTGGCACTAAAAAAAGACAACTCGTGGTGTTGACATTAAATATGCGTTTGACAGAACAAATACTGATATTCCATTGGGTAAACTCGTCAGTGTGCAACAGATGTAGCACCTGCAATGGTGGGGAAAAATGAAGGATTAATTGCACTTATGAAAAGTGATCCCAGCTTTACAGAGTTTCTCCTTGTTCGCTGTATTATTCATTGTGAACATCTGGCAGCCAGGTACTTCAAGCATGATATATTGCTTGATTTCTAACCAATACAAACTGAGAAAGACAACAATAAAATGGAACCATAATATTATTGAATATTTGCATATAGTAACTAATGAGACGAAATCTTAAAGTAAGAATCGAACTGTGCGAAGAAAGAACTAAATTTTATAGTCAAAAGTTTCTCACCTTGCATTTCATGGGTACTTCGACCAGTAGAATTTGTAGGTATAACGTTTTGTATAAATATTTTAATTGTATATTCTCATAAGTTCTTTGTATGAATATGAATTAAATTCTTGTAGTAAGAAACAAAAATTAGACAACTCGTAAGTAACATTTACATCACTATATAACCTGTGTGAAGCTAAGCAATTAGGGTTAGCAAACTTTGGGCTGGTTTACATTATGTCATACTGAAAACAAAGGTGAAAGTGAATATTTTATAACAAAAAAGATTCTACAGCAAGTACAACGGGCGAAAAGTGTTCAGTTTGCACTGATATAGACTATTTTTTATCAATTAAATGTGGTATCATTTGTTGAAAAAATACTTTTTAAGAAAAACTCATTCCTTAAAACTATATAAATTATACCATTAAAGATATAATCACATTTTCAGGTTCAGGTCCAGTGAAAGGTCGAATACTTTTACAGAGTTAAATCTTATGTTTCCTACAACACTTACAAAAGAAATTTCGAAAGGTAATAAAATTGTAATTAAAATGTGTAAAAATATTAATTATATGGTTCAAAGTTTCGCCGGTTCAGTAAACACTGTAGGACAGTGGTTCCCAACCAAATAACATATTTTTTGTTGGCCATGTAGGGTTTATGCAACTTTTAGTTTGTTGTAATATTTTTTTTCTTTTTCAAATGTTTCTTTTTTGTTTACATATCAATAAAAAACTAATTATAAATATTTGCTTTGATCACCTTCACCTTTATTCTTAAATAAATAATTAATGTGAGGGGTGCGAGAACATATTAAAATTTTTTATAGGTGCGGGCCATAAAAAGGTTGGGAACCATTGTTGTAGGATCTGAAATCGCAGGTGTTCAGTGCTACTGCTCGTCCATTTTATGTATGTCGAATTTCGCAGCATATGTGTATGAAAGTGTTATTTGTGCACTTGCTCATAAAATTTACTGTTCTCTTGTTTTAAAGTTGTCAAGTTTTGAATGCGGTGTTAAATTTATCTTAGTTTAAACAATAACACAAATGCAGTAGGCCTAACAACGTATTTGCCTACAAAACTACACTACTTCGACTACCGTACATTACTGTATAATGTATACATGCATATTACTATTTATTCATTAATGTTTACATTTTTGTTGTGTTTCTTAAAACATAGAAAGTAAATGAGAAATTCGTTAATTTTAAGGGCTCCATGAATTATAGTTTAACACTCCTACGAAAATTGAAGCCTAATAGGCCCCAGAGCAACTTGAAAGCCTATTAATATTAGGCTAATAATTTTATATTTAAATGAAATTACCATTAACTGACCCTATCCCTTTATATTTTAAGGAGCAATAATATTTTGACTTTTCAGACATTTGCGAAATAATATTTAAATTTTTTTTTAAAACATCCACTAAGGGTATTTTGGGGCCTATTAGGCCCCAGATCGAAAAACATAAAAATGACTTTATTTATTTCCTGAATAATTCTAGAACAGGCCTGGGCAACCGAAAAAAGCAAATTATAGTAAAAATATATAAATTTTACAACTTCTTTTCAAAAGATGGATATTTAGAATAATAACTCTACTCCAACAATAATTTTAGACGGTCCTGATTATTGCCTAGTTTGCCCACGCCTGTTCTAGAACATTCTAGAAACTTTACAGAAGTATTTAGAATAATCTAGAATATTCTTGAAGCTTCTAGAATATTCTAAAAGAATCCACAAATCCTATATATACAGGAGCTGAAATCTTCAAACCGTGTCAAAAATGATAACTCTTGATAAGCTATACATTTACTGACAAAACCATCCGACGATGAAAGTGAACATGATAATTTCGAAGACTACTCTGAAAGTTGTGATGATGATCCTTTTGAAGCCGAAAATGATGAACAAATCGCTCTATACCCTTCTGAAAGTGAAGAAAGTAATCAAGAAGATCTTACTACGATGCCAGTGAACGAACTTTTGTCCAAAGATAAGAATTTTAGTTATTCAACAACACCTTCAAGGATCAACAGGAGAACCGCAGCTCTCAATATATTCAATGGGAACCAAGGCATTACAAGGCAAGTTGCTCCAAGAGTCTATGCACCATTTGAAACATTCAAATTTTTCATTTCTGATAATATGATGGAACAGATCATTCACTCAACAAACACCGTCATGAAAGAACCAATTTTTGAAGAAGACCTCTGGAAATGGATCGCAGCTAATCTTTTCCTTAGAATAAGCAAATCCAAAAATGCATCGATAGACGAAATGTTTTCAACCGAATTCGGTTTGCCATTTTTGCGAAAACTGATTACACAAGACAAATTCAAAAAAATGAGCTCAAAATCAGATTTGACATCCACTCTCAAAGAAATAGAGAAATCAAAGATGCCGCCATCTTTGGAGTCTGGAATTTTTTCATTGAAAATTGCAAAAACAGTTACAACCCAAGCGAATACCTGACATTGGATGAACAACTATGTAACGGAAATCAAGAACCTTCCTGCCTCCTGAAATAAATGCAAAATCTAGAGAGTTATCACCAAAGTTTTTCTACCATGACGACATCACTCTTCTCAGGCACTCAGACAAACCAGGAAAATATGTGCTACTACTGAGTTCTCAGCATCAGTCTGGTGAAGTAGAAGAGAATGGAAAGCCCGAAATCGTCAGTCTTTACAATGCAACGAAGGCAGGTGTCGACCCTCTCGATCAACTGGTGAGATATCATACAACAAAGAGGCGATCAAAGCGCTGGTCAGTCTGCATATTCTATAACATTCTAGATCTTGCTGCGTACAATGCTTTCGTTCTATACTCGACAAAACATCCAGAATTTCTTCGTCAACATAAATCAAGAGCCAGAAGAGAATTTATACGGCAATTTGTGCTTGAAATCAAAGAAATTTACTGCAAAGATAATGACAAAACAATCTCATGTGAACCGCCTGCAAAGAGGGCAAAAAGAGGACGATGCCATTTGTGCGGCAGATCAAAAGATAGACAGTCGAAAATTGTTTGCTCAAATTGTAAAAAAAATGTTTGTCAGAGCCATTCTAAAGTTGTTTGTAATGAATGTTGCTAAATCACTGTGTTTCTGTTGGAAAAATATATGGGGCCTGATAGGCCCCAAAATCACTTTAGTGGATGTAAATATTTTTTTCGTAGGAGTGTTAAAAAACCACGAGTATCACCCAATCTTACACTTTGTTTGTATCACTGTTAGTAAACGTGTATATCTTTAAACTTTAAATGCTTGTTTCTTAGCAGAATCTATTTGTTTACTGTAATATAATCTTAAAATATTTGTGGTTCTCTCTTTTTTTATATTTGATATAATACACGCATATAGTGAATATAAATAAATATATATAAAAGGTTAAAGTCGTATGTACAGAATAAATCTACCACATAGAAAGAAATGCCAGCGTCATAGTTAATCAACAGTATTATAAAACTGTTTATAGTAAATGGCATCATTTAGTTTTGAACTTCGGCTTAACGTTGATCTAAAATTACAAGAATTTGTTTTCAAGACTAAAATATGTTTTTATAATAAAAGTCATATATAGAATAATTTTAAGCAAGAGATGGCGCTAACGTAGCAGTTCGGATGAAAATACACAAACTGTTTTAGCTCATTTATGATCGAGATTTAAATACGTAAGAGAGTGTAAACCAGAGTGTATAGGTTCAACATTAAGGACAACTATACACCGATATTCCTTTTGTAACTTTGTGAGAATTTTCAAACAAAGAAACAAAATAATATTTAGAGAGAAAACGTCAAACTTTTTCCAGCAGTAACACCTGAGAGAACTTTTTACAACATAACAGTTTTGTGTTTCTGGTACAAAGCATGGCTTTTTCACTAAAAATTAACAAAAATCAATATATCTTTACAAAGTTCTCTTGTCTCCTAGTGGCACAAAGATATGACTGCGAATTTCCAACGCTATAATCCGGGTTTAGATACATGTGGTGGGCATAACAGAGATGATCCATTATGTAGATTTGTGCTTAACTACAAATAAAGAAGAACTAGAATTGTTTTTATATGAGACATAAATATATTTCCCGAAAAACATAATAAAAATCACGTGATCCTTTTCTAGCCTTTCTGTTAGTCAAACACCACCAAATGTTACAAAATATTTGAAAAGAAAGTTGTCAGATGTGGTTGAAATACACGCTGTTCACCTACACACAACTAATTAACATATTTAAAATATGGCATCTTGCTTGATGTTTATTTGTTGAATTTCTCAAAAAGCTATATCGATGCTATTTGCGCTAAATCTGAGAAGACAAACTATAGTGGAGGCAGATAGTTCACAATACCACCCTATTCCGTTTCTTGTCAGACCAAATAGTAGGATTTCACCTTCACTGTTGTAATAAAAACATGTGTCCAGTGTGTGGAGCACAGCTGGTCTGGACGATGACGAAATGAATACCACAAAACATTCGTTCCAGACATGGTCATCATAACCACCATGGGTTACTTTGTTACTTACAGCAAGGCTAATTCATTATTTTGTTCCTTATGAAAGTAAGGTAATATTCAAACGACTGCCATAAATCATTTTAAACACTGCCTTGTGTTGAACATCATTTTAATCACTTTCTATAAAAAACAAACAAGAAACATCTTTCACTCTCACCACTGGTGGCTCAGTAGTAAGTATTCAGTCTCATGATATTAAAAACCAGGTTTCGATGATCCTGGGATGTAAAACACAACTAGCCATTCTGTAACTTTCGTAACAATCAAATAAATCCAGTTATCATATACCAGTATTAGTCATATTATATCTTTTAATAATGCACTTTATTGATGAGCTCTGGACTGAGTGAAACGCGTTGTGTCCAATAGATACGACCGAATTAGTGTGATTTGAATACTATTATTATGTATCCTTTTAATTGTTGAAACTTTCCACAGGACTGGCTATAGAATATAGTATTATAAGTGTGGTAGGTTTAACGTTCATGTCTGATGACAAGTACATTAATTATAATCATGCTTCGCCAACATGATCCATAAATTAATTCATTCGTGATTTATGATTGACGTTTACAATCAACAAGAAATTGAATAAACTTTCACCACACGTAAAACCGTCGCTTACATTCAGATTAATACAATTTTAACTCCTTGATATTTTCACTGTAAAGTTTCACCGTGGATTATTTTTATACCAAGTAACGCTTTCTGTTAGCATTTTGCAGAGGACAATTTAAAGTTACTCATTCTAGTTTGTATGATCGATTTAGTATGTGGAAACATTACAGGAGTTCACCTATTAGATAGAGATGGTAATTTCAGAATTGTGGCTGCTATCAGGAGAAACGGTATGTGTTATAATTAAACTGGCTATATTAATGACAATATCCGGGGAAAATCCAGGTAATATCGCCACACACACAATACCTCAAGTTCCTGTTCGTCAGTATTTTGTAGTCACATAACTCGTGTTTGTGTTCACTCATTAAATAAATAAATAAAAGGAATTTAACTGACTAAGTTACTGATCACCCAGCACTTGTTACTCATGTCATGTTTTCTTACTGGATAAAAGTGTACAGTGTTGTTGTTAAGGATAAACTGTAACCATTTCAAAAGACTCAGATATTCTGGTTCTGGAATACACCAGAAAACAGTGAAAGTGTGTGTTAGAAATAGAATTCAGGAAATTGAACATTGTATCTTAGTTGTCACACGTTTAAAGACACACACACTATAATCATAAATTTAATACATCTATAACACTAAGTAAATAGCAATAAACAAACATTTAATTCGTTGTTAAAACTTAATCATATGTTGCAAGGTGTGCAGCTTACACGAACTTTGTATACAGTGTACCTGTTGGACAGATATCCACTAACATGATCATTGATATCAGTATGTCTGTGCATTTACATGTTTGAAACAGTAAACTAACACGTCACGTGGTTAGTATTGTTTTTAGCTAAGCACAAAACTACAGATTGGGCTATCTGTGTTGTGCCCACCACCTGTGGGCACACACAGGCTTTCAGCGTTTTAAGCCTTTAGACTTTCGACTGAACCAGTGGAGGATACATGGTTTATTAATTTTCTGTATGCAAATGATGAGGGGCTTTACAAAACGTGTGTGAATAAATAAACACCCATTAACACTCAACGCATGTTTATATGTGTATCAAAATTATTATTTTTGGGTCTACATACATAATAAGATTGAAACTATGTCAATTTTCATTCTATACAATTTTGTATGAAATATACGATATATCTTTTCGATATGTAATATGTCTGTTTATTCTTGAAATATAAACAAAGGTAAATTTATTTTTCGGGTAAATGTTTGAAAATAATGAAGATGTGTTTTTTGTACAATAACTGATTCTCTGTATATATTTTGTTTTTTCCGTATTTACAAATCTAGTTTCAGGACGAGAATACTTAACAGAGATATTTAACACTGTTTACTGAAATTTACTTTTCGTTGTTCCTTTTGACGATGTTTGATTCACAGAATATACTTGTTTTTATTTATCATTCATAAACGTTTTTGATGTCTGTACTCGTCACGATCATTAGTTTAGTAGAACTTTCACACTTCATATTCTGATGAGACATCATTATGCATCTAGTGAAGGTTCATGAAGATATGTTTTTGTTTCTAATTTTGTGTAAAGCTGCTCTCGTGAGCTGTCTATGGTATCCGTCCCTAATTTAGCAGCTACAGACTGGAGTAAATACAACTAGTTAACATCACCTACTACCCATCAGGAGGTTACGATGTTCTGTAGAAAGTAGTGTTACTCTTTGTTTGAAGTGCAGTAGTAAATTATACAGTCTTTCTAAATTTGAATAAAAGTTTATTTCTTATTCACAGAATCTCTGGAATAAGAAACCTTACAGCTACATGCCATTGGTTGAATATTATTCATCGTATAAATATTTATCTTCATCTCTTGTCCGAGTTGATGAAAATCTTCAGCTTACTTAACACAGTATTCGTTTCTTTATACGCTCAGAAAACTGCAGCCTCAAGTTATCAATCTGGATGTTTCTTTGTACATCTAGTGAAACATCAGATGTTGTCAGTTTAACTTTGTTCAAGAAAAGAAATCCAGTCAGGACTGCGATAAATAATAGATCATTTTTCTCCGGAAGGGATCAATATTATACTTTCAACCTTACTTGTGTCTAATGTTTATCTGGGACGAAGTCTGGCAGCAATACCTTGTCATCCAAAATGCTTTACTCAACGTTCAGGACATCATAGAGTAGATACCACAAAAAATATCATGTTTACAAAACCAGGTGTTGTCACGGACAACTACTCAATGTCCCTTTGTATCTTCGCTTAATATCTCATCTTAATAACAGTAATATGAAAAGATTATCACCAGAAGGATAGAAAAACAACACAGAAAAGACATAGTCGATTTAATACTGATGTTTACCTAAGAACAGCATCGGTAATATACAAGACAACAAAGGTAACTTAAACATTCTTACTGGTTGGAACTAATAAAGATCTTCACGAACCTTCTGACAGCAGCACACATCAAAGTTTCAGAATCTAGTCACATTTATAATATCTTAACACGTATAAAACCTGATCGAGATTCAAGAGCTTTCCAAAGTGTTTTTATTTAAAAGCTAGAGTTGTACAACTATAAAAGTGAAACCAGTTTAACTATGGTGGTTTCTTCTTTGGATACAAACCTTTATCTCGATAATGGTAATTACGAGATTTTCATCATAAGTTCATTTCATCTATTTGTCATTAACATGAACATCCCGAGCTGAAACAAGGCACGTCTTCACAAATATTCTGACTACGTGTTCTACTTGATGAAAGTGTATTTTCGATTAACCTCTGTGGTCTCAGTATAAATACAAGAACAAACGACGTTTTCACATTACAAGTGGACTGAGTCTCCTCTGTGACACAACGGTATGTTTGTAGACACACACCGATAGAAACCGGGTTTGGATACTCTAGATGACCAGAAGAAAAATAGCCCAATGTTTAGTTTGTGCGCAATTCCGAAAACAAAGCACAAACAAGTCGACTGAAAATGTTTAACAACATGCACTCAAGTAAGCTGTTCGTAAATATCGAAGTACACAGATTGTACCAAGTGTTAAGAACTCTGGGATTATCGAACATTCGATGTCGACCATCAGATCGAAAAATCTCAATTTACCAGGTTCTAACTGATCCTTCGTTGTTGTTCATTCTGCACCACATATCTCAATCTATCAGGTTTTAACTGATTCTTAGCTGTTGTTCATCCTGTACTACACATCTCAATCTATCAGATTCTAACTGATTTTAGCTGTTGTTCATTCTATGCTACATATCTCAATCTATCAGGTTCTAACTGATCCTTACCTGTTGTTCATCCTGCACTACACATCTCAATCTATCAGGTTCTAACTGATCCTTACTTGTTGTTTATCCTGTACTACATATCTCAATCTATCAGGGTCTAACTGATCCTTAGCTGTTGTTCATCTTGTACTACATATCTTTATCTACCAGGTTCTAACTGATCCTTACTTGTTGTTCATCCTGTACTACATATCTCAATCTACCAGGTTCTAACTGATCCTTAGTTGTTGTTCATCCTGTACTACGTATCTCAATCTATCAGGTTTTAACTGATCCTGTACTACATATCTCAATCTACCAGGTTCTAACTGATCCTTACCTGTTTTTCATCCTGTACTACATATCTCAATCTATCAGGTTCTATCTGATCCTTAGCTGTTGTTAATCCTGTACTACATATATCAATCTACCAGGTTCTAACTGTTCCTTACTTGTTGTTCATCCTGTACTACATATCTTTATCTACCAGGTTCTAACTGATCCTTACTTGTTGTTTATCCTGTACTACATATTTCAATCTACCAGGTTCTAACTGATCCTTAGTTGTTGTTCATCCTGTACTACGTATCTCAATCTATCATGTTCTAACTTATCCTTAGCTGTTGTTTATCATATTAAGGACAGCTAAGGTTTCTCCTCCTGGTTGGGGGTTGTGCGGTGGGCTAACAATCTACTCACTTAAAAAACCAGCCTGCTAATGAATTCGCAAGAAATTGCGGCCCTGTGTTCCTTCATGGAATCGAGAAGCATCAATAATAAAATTCAGTTACTCTTAACCGAATATTGGGATTGTATGTTTCTATCAAAACGTATCACAATTGGAGTTTTCAGCATTCAGTAGTATATCGTGACACGAATCTTGGATCTTCCAACACCTTCTGTGTTGAATTACAAGATTCAACTTTATTGTCTCTTTCTCGACGCGAACAGAAGGGACTAAGTCCGACTCACTTCTATAAAAATTCGGCTTTCTTAAAAGATGCATTGTAAACACAAACCGAAGGAGACAAAAAATAATAACTTATTGTATTAATGAACAAAGTTAAATTATTTTTTAACAATGAATATAAACTTTGTAAATAAAAATTGTTTTGAGAAAAAAAAGGTTAGTAAAAATGGACAATTTTAATAATGTACAGTTAACAAAAATTTGATTATGAAGTAACTGTTTGTTTGTTTCGGAATTTCGCACAAAGCTACTCGAGAGCTATCTGTGCTAGCCGTCTCCAATTTAGTAGTGTAAGACTACAGGGAAGGCAGCTAGTCATCACCACCCACCGCCAACTCTTAGACTACTATTTTACCAACGAAAAGTGGGATTGATTATAACATCATAACCCCCCACGGCTTGGAGGGCGAGCATGTTTGGCGCGACTCGGGCTTGAACCCGCGACCTTCAGATTGCGAAGCACACGCCTTAACGCGCTAGGCCATGCCAGGCCCATGACAGAGCAACAAGTTTTAAATGTGACAAGTTTTTGTCGTCTGTAGATTTATTTTGTACATACGACTTTAACCTTTATATACATTTATTTATATACACTATATGTATGTATTATATGAAATATAAAAATAGAGAGAACCATAAATGTTTTAAGATTATATTAAAGTAAACAAATAGATGCTACTAAGAAACAAATATTTAAAGTTGAACATTGTAAGCACCTTTGAAACAGTGCTTTGGTGAAGAGTTTCTTAAAGTTCGATATGACCTTTTGGTCCATGGGCTGTCATATCCTGAGTAGTTTAAGATTCGGCGATGGGTGAGGATGACTAGCTGGCTTCTTTGTAATTTTACACTTAGGGAAGGCTAGCGCAAATAGTCCTCGTGTGGCTTTATACGAAATTCAGAAATCAAATAAACAAAAATATCATTTCAAAATTATGGGCGGCTATGCGTAGAAATTTATGTATGTTGTACACACCAACTTGTCATGTACATGTAAGCCTCTTGTATCCAAGCTAAGATTAAATTATAATTTTAAGCTGTAAATATGCATACTGTACATTATTAGTAATAAAGCGCGAAGGAAGTTGTAATAATGTGATAAAAATGTAGTAATAATTAAGAGTTTGTTTGTTTTGAATTTCGCGCTAAGCTACTCGAGGACTATGCGTTCGTCGCCCCTACTTTAGCAGTGTAAGACTAGAGGAAAGGCAGCTAGTCATCACCACCCAGCGGCAACTCTTGGATTACTTTTTTACCAACGAAAAGTGGGATTGACCATAACATCATAACCCTCCACGGTTGGGAGGGCGAGCATGTTTGGCGCGACTCGGGCTTGAACCCGCGACCCTTAGATCACAAAGCGCACGCCTTAACGCGCTAGGCCATGCTAGACCGTTATGAAGTAACAATATTATAAGTTAATATATGTGTGTATATATATAAATATTATTTAAGTGCAAGTTAGTTTTTATACAAGTTGAAGAACATGTGATAAACCAAGCAGCCTGTTGATACTTAAAACTTTATTTAGTTTTTATCTTGTTTTAACTTACTAAGAACAAAACTCTTTACACTAACAATTGCTATTATGTGAACTTCGTTTTCAAGCTGGCAAAGCACAATTATAATTAATTACACTTGTTATAAGACGTTAGTATTAGATCTATTGTATTTTGTAACACTACATTTTTATTCGGTCTTTGGGGGTTTGAAGGAGAAAAATAGTGTATAACAGTATTTTAAGCTTATTAAATGTAAATAACATTTTTCTATGTATGTTCTTATAGCAAAAACACCTCGGGCTATCAGCTGTGTCCACCGAAGAGAACCGAAACCCTTATTTTAGTTTTGTAAATCCGAAAATTTACCGCTATCCTCACGAGGAAAAGTGACATTTCTGATTGAGATGGATTGAAATACACAAACTATTGAACAACATTCAAGGTCATATTTCTGACAGATGATTATTATAAGTCTGTCAAACAGTAACTACCTTTCTAAATGTCTATCATTTAATATGGAAATGATAACTCGTATTCTCACCAAAATATCATATCGCTTTACATATTATGTGTATAAAATTTAAAAAATATATATTTTTTTCTCTATTCACTGTTCAACCTTCTAAATTAACAAAAGTGTCATAGAACTACCCTGACTTATTTGTCAGAGTATCAGTGTCAAGTAGTTATAATCGAACAGCTGCTTTGACCTCATTCCAGTTGACCTGAACAACAAACTAACAGTTCTAATTTTGAAGAATGCTTTAAAGTATAATAGTTAAAGAATGAAACAGTTTTTAATAGTAACATTCAACTAACTAATGTGATTAATTATTCTATTTTTGTAGCTTTTGTGTTAAGATTTAAAATATATATTTTTGTAGTTCTTGCTGTAATGATAAGTTAGTGGTAATAATTTTAAATATTCTGAAGTGGACAGAGAGAGTGTTGATAACCTAGTTTTGTAGGTGTCTGCAACTTTCTAAAATACAATTTATTTACATTTTCTATTATGAATTATAAGTCGAATGGGGATGATTGACAATACGCATAAGTCACTTTCATTGGTGTCTTCTGAAAACAACTTGGACGAGCATAACGAATAGAAATACACTAACAATAACCATATAAAAAATGAAATCAAGACAAACTTTAAAGAAATTATCCGCAGGTATAGCTTAATTGAATCTTTAAAATCATAAAGCAAACTAAAATTCATATTTTCCCTTAAAGTTTTCTTTTAGAGACAACTATTTCTAATTCACACCAATAGATGACATCAAAGCATGAATATGTTATATTGCGATCAGTCGTTTAATCCAGTTTAAAGGTGGAGTACTATCTTTATTGCATTGATAAGACCTCACGTGACATGCATGTAACTAACTCTTCCAACAATTAGTCAAGCTAATATTTTGGAATGCATACAATCCAAATATAGTATCCTATAACAGGTGAACTAATATTTTGGAATGGGAACAAGCCTATCATAACACCCACAGAAACATAAAACTAATAACAATCAAAATAACTGCTACTAATAAATAACACAGTCAGATTCCTGAGCCTCATGTTTATTAGTGATCTACAGAGAAATGTACAGTAATATTTTATGTATGCTTGGTTTCATAACATTATGATCTGTATTATCTGAAGTATGAGTTTCGGTTTTATATATTTTGTAGCTTGTGTTGTTCTTTATAATAGATATACTTTACATGCAAAATAAATATTATATCGTAAAGATAAAGTTATGTTATTGAATTACAAATTTTCTTAGCTGAGTACATTAAAAAGAGAAACTGACAACTAAAATTATTTTTTGATGTATGAGCCTACACAACTTCATCAGCACACAAGATACTGTACAGTCACTTTGAATATAATAAACTCGTATTTTTAGATGGACCTTGTAATATAAATTCAAAACGCTTCAAGTGAAGAAAGTCAGTGCAAAATTCATTTCTCATAAAAGTATTCTTGTCAATTATGAACATAGTTTGTTACCATGTAGAAAACAAAGCCTATGTTTAATTCCTTCTTAGCTGTATTCACACACGCTTTCTAACTTTAGAGTTCTTGTACAATAAAATCTGTCATTTTTTCATATTGCATATACATCTACGTATGTAAAAATGCCAACTTTCTGTGCATAGTGAGAACATATTACAGAAAGAAATATTATCACCACTAGGAAATGCCCCATTCTACACAGAATCAGATCATGTAATCTGCCATAATGTAGCTGTAAATCACTGAAAACCAACACTATTATAAATGAACGTAAACAAGGTTCGATTTTCAAGAGGTGTATATAAATCTGGACTTGACAAACAACACATAATCATGTAATAAGTTCTTTTATAAACAATAACTAACTACAGGAGTCGTGTGTACCCACCGTAACAGCCAAAGGAACGCTCCAGGATACACGAAACATTTTCATGTATGTGTTATTGAGAACATTTAAGTGGTAAATAAAGTTTCTCGGCTCGATGTGGCCAGGTAGTTAAGGCGCTTGACTAGTAATGTAAAGGTTACAGGTTCGAATCCCCATCACGGCTATGCGTAGAAATTTATTTGATTAGAAGGGCGTGTATAAATTCCCAGTGGCGCAATTAGTTAGCGCATTGGTACTTATAAGATAGTACTTGTGGGATATTCCGGGATTGTGAGTTCGAACCTCACCTGGGGAATGTAACCCTCGTCCCCCAGTAACTTAGCGGAATGTCTGCTGACCGACCAGAATAAAAACCGGGTTTCTGGTGAGCTAGAGCACGGATAGCGTTGTGCTCAATTCAAAACAACAATAGTTTAACGTAAAACCTTCTGAAACTTTAAATTTTGTGTGTGTACGTGCATGTATCACAGTTTGGAAATGAAAAAAAATCTATAATTATTAATTGTTTTCAAATCACATAGTTTTTACAAATAGGTTTATTCAAAAGAAACACATTTATTAATTTGTTTTTGATGCTTCTTTAAAATGTAGTCTATGTGGAGTCGTCACAAAAGCTACTTGACTGTCATTGGTCAAACGGATTCAAAGGTGAAAGTTGTGAAGATGAGTCGGCATGCTTGAGTTGGGATATAATTTGTAAGTGTAATCATTGAAATTTGTAGTTAGTGTTAATCATTTGAACCTTGTTATTTAATTTTTTTTTATGAATCACCACAGTAATATGTCATTAATCTGCTATTACTAGAATATCTTCATTATGCGGACATATTCGATACTTAAACAATGAAGAAAAGATAGATTATGACTCAGAATCCAATTCAAACTGAATGAAATTGGATGTCTTATTCGATTTCGAGCCAAATGTAGCTTTCTAGAAACTTAAGTAACACACCAACTTGTTATGTACATGTCGGCCTCTTGTATCCAGACTTAGATTTAATTATAATCTTAGTTGTAAAGTTATTAGTAATAAAGCGCGAAGGAAGTTGTAACAATGTGATAAAAATGTAGCAATAATTAAGAATTTGTTTGTTTTGAATTTCGCACTAAGCTACTCGAGAGCTAAGTGCTCGTCGTCCCTACTTTAGCAGTGTAAAGCAACTAGTGACCACCATCGACCGCCAACTCATGGGCTTACGTTTCACCAACGAATAGTGTTATTGATCATAACCTTATAACGCCCCCACGGCTGAAAGGGCGAACATATTAGGTGCGACGGGGATTCGAACCCGCGACCCTCACATTACGAGTAGAACGTAAGTTAAAAATCCCAGAAAACTATTAACAATAATTTGAGTAAATGAATAACATATATTGTTTATGATATTTACAGGGCCATTTTTCTAATGTTTTATGATTTTAATTTTGCTAATTGAGTACTTGTAATTAAACCATGAATTATGATGTTCTTGTTTCATGCTTGAGGTCTAACAAATAGCTTAATATTATTATTGAATATTTTTACTGACAGTACAATAATGTTTGACACTTAGAAGTTTTTACAATATTAATAAAGTGTTTATTTTCTTACCAACTTATAATATTGTTTGTGATGTTTATACAGTTTTTAAAGGCATTCTCTGTTGATGTTCATCATTTTAATGTTTTTGTGTCAATCTACATGAAACTAACTTATTGTATTAGTTGGAAGAGTTCCAGAAGTGAATAAAAACTTAATTACGTAGGAAGAAGAGCATGGTATAAAGTATGCATCATTTGATTAGAATAACCATTATACTTTAAGTTTATCAGTGTCTTATTTTGGGTTCTGTGATATTTATATGTATCAAAAGCTTGTTTTTATACTTCAGGTGAACTGTATGCGTTTAAATGGGGAAACCTTGACACTTGCAAGTTATAACTTTTTCTTTCATTAATGATGCATTAGTAAAGGCAGAAATGGAATATCAGTAATCATAAAATGACGCATGTGTTAGTTTGTTATAACTGGAAAACAAATTAAATAAAAAAAATTCTGCATTGACTGAAAATATCCTAGGGTACAAGCTACAGTGTGGGATCATAATATATACCCTAGGTTTTGGAGGTGACTAAGAAATAGGACCCACATTGCAGTGGGGATACACCATTTATCAGTCTTAATCTCTATTTGCCAGTCTTAACATAAGAAATAAAGAGTAGCAATTGATATAGAATTAGAAATTAGGAGAGAAAGGTGTGGGTACTCAAGTCCACAACTTCTCACATGTTTTTGAGTTATAACAAACAAGTATAATTAGTCAGAGGTTTAGGTTTGCTGTTTTTAATGCACTATTTAACTTCATTAAATGTATTTAGTTTCACAAATACATATCAATGATTGTGATAAAAATACTGACAGAAACAGGTTTCACATTCATGTTGTATAACTAAAGTTGTTAGTATAAAATTTTATAAAATGAAAATCAAACAAACTCAAATGTTTAGAAAGACTTGAGACCTACTAGAGTGATTACTGTGATGATAAGATGATGCTTTTGAGAAAGTCTTTAATTTAAAAGGTTTAATGAGTGAACATGAATTTGGAAAATGTTTTTCACTGATAAGATCAACAGGAGAGGAGTTTTATAGAGGATTAGACACTTGTTTTGCAAATATTAAGGCTAATTTGTGACACATTTACTATTTTTTTTGTAAGAGCAAAGAAAATTAATTAGTTTATTAAAATACACTCTATGATTTTAAACAATTTAAGAATGGGTTTTATGGTGAAACATACTATTTCACAACATCCATCATAAGTATGATCTTTTACTGTCTTTTCATCATTGCTTTCAGACATGGGATGGTAGCAGAATTTTGGGAACAAGTCAACTTGTCAACTAAAATTATTCAGAATTGGTCTCTGTTGGTACTACGTTTTGTAATCAGTAAACAAATTTTCAATATCTTGTGCAAATGTGAACAACTATTTCTGTTCTTATCATGAAGCTAGAAACAATTAAGGAATGTTATGGAGAAAAAAGTATTTGAATGTGATTGTTTGTAAATTTTTGAAACATTCTGTTGTGTATTTGATTTGGGGGGAAGGAAGTGAGTTTCTTCTGGAAGTTGAATTTTATGTTTACGAAGTAAGAGGATTTCTTTCAGTAGGTATGGAAAAACCTACGTTACATCATACGTATAAATAGAATTGTATTATTAAGGTATTTGTCTCAGTTTGGGATGACAATATTGTTTGTTTATTAAATATAATCCTCTAGTGTCTACAAATAATTTGTGGTCTATGTGGAAATGACTTCAAGGTTCCCTCTTCACATTACTGTAGGATGTATTGTAGTGTCACTTGCATGTTAAACAACTGAGAGAACTGTTTAGAACTGGAAAATGTTATTGGTTACCTTCAAATAGTGTTTACATTGATTAGATTTATACAGTCTAATCAAAACTATAACTAAATCAATTGCCACTATAATAATAAACTAATTGCAAATAGAGATAACAACTTTCTCTATTTTTGGAAATTATATTTATCCAAGTAATAAAAATGTTACTTTGTTTGCTGCTGAGCACAAAGCTACATAACCGACATATTAAATCATGAACATCAGATAATATAAAACTTTTAATTATAAATATGCTCTAATGTCCAGTTTATTCACATATAGTTAATAAAGTTTAGTTTGAAAAGTGTTAATAAAGTTTAGTTTGAAAAGTGTTAATTAAGTTTAGTTCAATTTTGAATATAACTTATAAGGTGTACTTCAACTGAGCTTAGACTGTATGATTAACCCATCCCCATGATTCAGTTCTTCCATTTATGAAGTAATCCTAGTAGCTCTTTGAATACTTTTGAATAAATACTATCCTTTCTTACACAATAAGAACAGGATTGTAAGAGAAAGTGAAGTGACCTTAATGAGTGTACAGATTGTTTGCAAGTCCATGCTTTCTCTCATCCAACCTATTTATAATCTGGCAAGTGGGATTTTTTTTAAAACTCTTTGGATGCTATCAATGGATTTATCTGACTTGACATTTAGAGCTGTTTGGTACGACAAGTGGATTTACCCAACAGTGTTGCAAAAACATTTTATTATGGTGCAACAGTTGGGTTACTCACATGTCTTTGTAATTCCCACACTGGTACAGGGTGTGTATACATCAACAGAAAAATGTAATGCTGTATCACACACATTTTGTTGTTTCTCAATATCAGTGAAATAACAAAAACATTTTATTATGGTGCAACAGTTGGGTTACTCACATGTCTTTGTAATTCCCACACTGGTACAGGGTGTGTATACATCAACAGAAAAATGTAATGCTGTATCACACACATTTTGTTGTTTCTCATTATTTTGCTGTTTGTGAATTTAAACTGTAGATCTATTCCTGTACTTCAAAACTTTAAGTTATGGTTCTTGTTTCTGTTGAGAATCAAAGGAGTTACTTTGTATTAATTTGAAAGTTCACTGCTCTGAGGAACTATTTCGGCATGCTAATAGTATTTTATTTATAAAACAGATTGAGCTAATAATACGTTTACACTAAATTACTGATTTAATATAAATGTGCTCTTTTGCTTCCACAGTTTCTAAATGAAGATGAAATGAATTCTGACTTTCAAAAGTGTTTGTGTATTCCAAGTGTTATAATATATTATGTTAAATAATTATCATATTTTAAAATTAGTTCACATACAATGAGATTGTCATTTGCCTTTTTTTTAACCATTAAAAATGTTTAATATGATTGTTTCTCTCAATTTGCTCCCCTTCATTATTCTCCCATTTTTCATGGAAGGTTCACAATAATCCACGAGGCAGTGATGATTTTCCTATAATCTTGAGAGAGACTGACTGTGGTCGAAGCCACATGATCTGCGTGCCCCAATGGAACCTGGATCAGGCAAACTAGCCCTCTTTCACTGCTCTCGCAGAGCTTAATATTGTCATCATCTGCCACACAGTCATCTATTGTATTATACAAGCAGCTGCTCAGTGTTTTCCTAAAACCTTGACACATTTTCCACTATATCCTCGTTTATGGTGTAATCCTGCCTGCCACATGGAACTGAAGGCTCAAAAATTGGGCTGGGATACTTTCTGAAGATATCCCACACTATTGAACTGCACTGCTTTTCAGCAGGCCCATGCACATGCTAGGTGGATAAGATGTCAAAGCCAGAAGGATTCTTGGATTAAGTTCAGAACCAGCATATCTTCTACCATCTGTTCCAAAGTCATATGGGACAATATTAGAAAAGTCTGTAGGCAATACAATTCTGTCCCTTTCTTGATCTTGCCACCTGATGACCAAGAAGTAACTTATACCCAGAGCATCACTGATACTCTAGGTAAAAGCTTTTGCCAGGTGTCTAACACTTCTTCCTTCTTCTTCTTAGCCATCAAGACTTGGGCTGAACGATCATCTCTTTCATTTTGAGGTGATTGTCTCTATAACTATAATTGTCCCTTTACACTGGTGGAACTGAAACTGGCCCTTCATTGGTCTGGCAGTACATTGGTTGGACCAGATGATGTACACTATGACATGCTGTGCCATCTATCACCTTCTTCTCTTGCTATTTTTCTAATTGTTTTTAACTGGATCTGGCAGGAAAATGTTTTTCTAATGCCTGGCACCTACCTTTTTCTAAGCCTTGGAAAGATCCCAAGATTCCTTCAAACTACCATCCAATTGCTTTGATGAGCTGTCTCTGTAAGATGTTAGAGAGGATGATTAGTGCTTGTCTTGTTTAGTTCCTTGAATCAAAGAACCTCCTCTTGCCCACCCAGTGTGGGTTCTGCTGACAACACTCAACCATGGACCACCTGATACAACATCTTGTATCAATATTCTTTGACATGGAGAAGGCTTATGATACAACATGGAGGTATGGCATTTTGCGAGACCTCCATATATATGGGTTATGTGGCCATTTGCCATTTTTATTGAACACTTTTTAATGGACAGGCGATTCCAAGTTTGTGTGGATTTAACACTTTTCCATTTTTTTCTTGGAGTCCCTCAAAGCTGTGTTCTGTGTTTCACACTTTTCAGTATAAAAATTAATGCCATTACTGAATAACTCTCTCTCACTGTTACAAATGGGCTCTATGTCAATGACTTTCATTTCTCACATCAGTCGTCGAGCATGAGGTATATTGAACGGCAGCTATAGACTGTTATAAAATCAAAATAATTTTTCATATTTATCCTTGGATAACATTGCTGTATCCACTGGTCAACCAATCCCACCATGGCTTCTTACGGTTCCCAAATGTGATCTTTCTTTAAGGTAGACATGCTTGATTGGAAATACTGTCTGCTATTTGCTGAACATCTTTTGAACCATTCTTCTATTCCCATTTATACAGTTCAAACTCAGGTGACTGTGTGGGCTCTGCCATGGTTTGTTGTGGTTCTGTGGTTGCTCGAAGAATCCCCTCTACAGTTTTTTGTGTTCACTGCTGAACTGTATGTTATTTTTCTTGCCGTGGGTTTTGTAAAACTAAGCAGTACTCAAATTGCCAGTGCTCTACTGGTCATGGAATCACTTCATGTTGGTTCACACCATGTTCTCCCCAATATTCAAAACCGAATGTCCCCTTTCCCTTTGACATGTACTTCTATCCAGTTTTTCTGGATACTGGGCCACATTAGTATTTGCGGGAATGAGATTGTTCACACCGTAGCTAAGTCTATCTGTTCTGGCACTATCACCACTGTGCCTATCCAATACATGGACTATGTTCCTGTAATCAAGGCTCAGCTCTGTGTCAGCTGGTAGTTGACTTGGAGCATTATAATTTATACTTGTAACTTTTAATATATATTGATATAAGATTTTATCATTCCATGGTAAATGTTTCAGTTCATAATTTTTTATAGTAGTTCATGAACTTTACTGAAACTGCCTAGGCCCATTGGGCCAAACCCATAACTATTTGTACTCATTAGTTTACATGCTAGCAACTTCTAATATATTCAGTGTATATTCACAAAACTTGGTAGATTTTTACTAAACATTACAAGACTGTTGGACATGAAAAGTCATAATTTTTAATAGATAATTTGTTTTATTAATATTTGTTCATGTGCATTTTAACCTGGAGGTTAACTCTCAGTCTTCTACTTTGAATTATCATTATTGTCACATCCTAACAAAAAAGGATGTCTTTCAAAAATAAACCTCCCATGGACTTTGTGGACTACATTCATAAGAGATTTTGTAATACTGAATCAACTAATACATGTTTTTAGCCTTTCTGTAATAAAATATAAAATAAATCAAGTATAAAACCGTGGTATTTTCGTAAATTCATGATAATACTTGGTTTTCAGAAATATAAAATTCCTGGTCTTAAAAGAGTTGGTTAACCAATATGTTTTTAAAGATGCAAATAATACATAAATTACTCTCAAGATTAACATCCAGGAGTTGCAAATTATCAAAGAAATCACCATCAAATACTGGTTGCCAACATTCATATATAGATTTAAGAACTAAGTTAAATCTAAAGTTTCATGAATGTTAACCAAACTGTATTTTTACCATGTTTAATGTAGTTTCTGCTATTGCCTTTTATAAATTCTTAAAGCATTATATGCCTCATTTGATCCATCTTCATAAGGGTTTATTTGATTAATGATGTGAAAAAGTGGAATTGGGTCAGTTTCTTTTATTTGTCTGAACATTTTTATACACTGCCTACTACATATTTTACTCATTAAAGCCTTGTACAAATATAGAAATGATGATGCACTTTCGTTATTAACTTTTAAGACATTACTTATGGGATGACATTCACTTAATTAATATCTAATGTCTTTGTGATAGGTTTCGGCCATGTGCAGTTCTAATGTATTTAATGTCTTGGTGAAAGGTCTTGGCCATGAGCAGTTATTCTTTCTAAACATCCTTACCATCTGCTGACAATATAGCTATTCTTCAACATATGCTATGATTATCTAAACATTGACCCACTTCAATGTCTTTGGCAACATCTGAGTTCCAATTTTCTCCACCCTTATCAATGTACCATCTATCCAAGTATTGTAAAAAGTACCTTAGTTAAATAGTGTAATCACTTTTCCTTGACAAAGCATAGATCGTGATTTTCTATGTTGAAGTTATGGTTTGTGAATTTTGTTATGCCTTGTAGATTTCAGTGTAATTATAATCAACATATATATAAAAAACTGTATTAGATATGATATTTGTGGGTATGAATTCTTTTATTACTCTTGTCAGCATGGTGGCTAATTAGACCTCTCATACCTTTGTTGTTTAGTGTCTCTCTGTGGTGGGGACAATTTTAGTTGGAGCTGTTTATGTTTTTATCCACTGAGAGATGGAAACACTATCCTAGGCTTCTGAAGTTGTGTATTTTTGTTGAGGCTGGGTGGAAGTTGGATTTTGTTTTCTGACTTTATTATATAGGTTACTCAAGAGCCCAACATGGATCTGACTCATTTTCTTCCATGAATCATTTGGATTTGTGAGAATGTTGGGACTTTCCTTGTCCCCCTTGAGTGTACTTCTACCATGTATGTGGAAGGGGACTATTTAATTTCTCCTATTTCCTGAATGTTTTCTGGTTTGGGCTGTGAGATTTACTGTTTTATTATGGGATAGGAGAGATAGACTATATATCTTTCTTGTCTGTTTACATTTCTTGGTTTTCCACTTCCTGTTGGAACTATATTTTTGCTGCTGCTATGTTGATGTCAAAAGTTGGAGTTGTTAACATGTTCGTAGAACTTTCTCTCTCCATTTAGATCCTCTTATATCCTTATAAGTTCTTTCCTACTATATTTATGGGTACTAGGAAAGGGTTCTTTTTCCATGTATTTTTCACCTTTGCAATCAGTTTTAATCTGATAATTTGGTTTGGTCTGTCAGGCCTGGAAGTGTTATTTGACCCACTTTACCTCCTTTTGTGGTGATCATCTTGACCGTATTTCCAATGGGATCCTTCACTTTTCCTCAACTTTTCCCATTCTCATAGAAGATGGTTCTGAAATGTACATTTTACATACTTTTGGTTTTTACACATGAGGTATCTTCTAAGTTACATCTCACCAATTTCAACACATTTGCTTTTTCTGCCCATTCCATTTATCCACTGGAGGACGTTTTATGGGCCAGTATTATGACTTCTACCAATGCTTTTCTCTCACATTCTTTACATGCTCAGACAGCTTTCTTTAGGGAGTAATCTCCTGTCCCTTGGCCATTTTTAACCACATCTGCTGGTTTATGAGGAGAAGGGGTACTTTAGTTACAGATTTGTCTCTATTTCCCAGGATCCCTAACATCTTACTTTCATTGGATTCCTCTTTGTGACAAAAGTTACCCAAACAGCTGTGATTCTGTCAGTCCAATTCCACACTAGCATTCAATTGTATGATTGTTACTACTAGTTGCAACAGGCTATGTAGAAATAGGGTGTTTCGTAAGATCATATAGGCACTTATCAGCTGTTAATACTATATTGTAATGGACTGCCAGTCATGGACTTTATTTACACAAAATATTTGTCAGTTCTACTTTATTTGTACAGAATGTTTTTTTCCTTGGTCATGTGCAGTTCTAATTTATTTATACAAAATGTATTTGTCTTGGTCATAAATAGTTATACTTTTCAGATTATCACTAAATAATACTGACCGTAATTGTCATAGGTCATGGATAAAGGATGTTAATATTGATTGCTGTGTTTTCATGTTACGTCATGGTTCTATGGACTTCTAACCATTAAGCCATTATTATCCAGTGCTATATTTATGTATTATCAAATTTCTATGAAATTCTAGCTATTAAGGTGTTATTATGCAGTACTGTGTTTGTGTTATGTCATGTGTCTACGGACTTTTAACTTAGATTATTATTATTACCTAGTGCTGTGTTTATAATGTTTTTGCCATTCTGTCTGTCAGTATGTGGTGAGAGGACCTCCTAGGGAAGATTCTGTTCTTTCAGTTTACCTCCTCTTGGATCTGAACATCCACCCATGTGTTTGCCATGTGTGGCAACCTGTGAAGGGGAGGAGATGATCCTGGTGGTTTAGGGGTCCAACCCCAACACACCACATGCTTTTGAATTCCTGAAGGTGGGCTGCCTTGGAGTGGTGCACTTGGGTTAGGGTCAACCAAGTACCAGTGTTGGATGTTCTAAACAGGCATTGTGGATGTTGTATCTGATGCTGGTGTTTGGGTATAGTGCTCATGAAACCCTGGCATTGCTGCAGTGTTCTTGTTTCACATTTTAATGCATCCCCTCGTAGGTCTTCACGGTGGGTGGGGTCAGTTGGCACTAAAATTTCCCTTTTTTTATTATGAATTTTCCAAATAAAAATTTAAATCAAAACAGTCTACAGGTAAATAACTGTCTTGAAGTTTCTGAGCAGCAATCTTCAACATCTGTACCACCTGTTGAACTTCATTTTTTTGTCCTACATTCTCTTTCAAACAAATCTTTAGGGCAAATGTCTACTTTTTTTATTCAGAAGGGACTGGAGAGACTTGCTGGCTCTCCAAAGTCAGTAAAGATCTGGTGGCATATTGGTGGAAACATTCACATTTTAACACAGTGAACTGCTCTTGAATTCAAAGGCAATTGGGGATATACCTATTGAGGTTACACCTCATGCTAATTTGAATTCATCATGAGGAGTTATTGTTGAGAGGGATTTGAAGAATATCCCGAGTCAGAGATTCTCGTTGGTTTCTCCACTCAAGGAGTTACTGCAGTGAGGCGTATCTCCAGTCGCAAAGATGGAATTACAATGCCAACCAGTATCCTTGTTCCGACATTTACATCACTATGACCACCTGCCACCATTAAGGAAGGTTATTTTAATTGTAGGGTATGGTCATACATTCCAAACCCTCTTCAATGTTTCTAGTGTCAAAAGTTCAGTCATTCAAAGATGTCATGTTGTTGTTCCCTGACATGTGCTCATTGTGGTGGCAAGGACCATGATGCCTATGAGTGTGAAATGGATCCTCACTGCATCAAATGCAATGGCTCTCACCCGTCCTACTTTCATTTTTGCTTTAAATGGTTGGAAGATAAAAATGTGCAGCTTTTGAAAATGATTCATAAGATTAGTTATCCTGAGGCTCGAAAATTGCTCTCCACCACTTTATCGTGGACATATGCTGCTGCACTTCGTTCCACAACTACAGTGAGAGTGCATACATATCTCTCTGTGCCTCCAAAAGAATTGTTCTCAAAACAAGTGAAAAGCCTTTTGACCTCCATTGCTAAAAAAGTTGATGGGTCAACTTCAACACCCATCTCTGTCCCTTACATACATTCCACCAAACCCCAAGATCAACATCCCTTAGTTCCGGGTACAGGCGTTTCCTCAGATACATCTTCTTCTCCCACCTCAAGGTGCAAAACAATCATTCACTTGCATCTTCAGTCACTAGAATCCCCTTCAAACAGCAAAGACCTCCCTCAAATAAGAACAGTAAGGAAAAAAGATGTGGTCATAAACAGAAGGATTCTCTACCCAATTTGCTGACACGTAATTAAAAAATGGTCACCTTGATACAACGGAACTGTCGAGGTTTATGTTCTAATCTGGATGGCATCAAAACACTGATTGTTTCCTACCATGTATGTCTTCCCTTACAGGAAACATTTCTGAAACCTGCTGATACAGTCACCTTTTGGCAGTGTTCTTTGTACAGAAATGACAGGCTGTGTGATGGATAAGTGCATGGAAGGGTGGCAATTTTGGATGATCAGCATGTATCCACTCTGTCTTTACCACTTGACACACCCTTGAAGCCCGTAGCTATCCGTGTTTCCTTGGGTCATACCATTACTGTTTGTTCTCTCCTTCTGTTACCTGGAGAGACATATGATCAATCAGACCTTGGTACTCACATTGAACAGTTGCTCTCTCCCTTTCTATTCCTGGGGGACTTTAATGGACATCATCCCCTCTGAGGATATTGATAGGAGGGGTCCCTCTGTAGAGCATATGCTCCTTGATCACAACCTCTCTCTTTTCAATACTGGTTCTTCTACTTATTTTCATCCACCTACCTAGTCAGTTCTTTACTGCTACTGATCTCTCAGTTTGCTCCCCTTTATTTTTCTCCCTTTTTTCATGGAGGGTTGATAATAATTTATGAGGCAGTGATCATTTTCCTATAATTATGAGAGAGACTGACTGTGGCCAATGCCACCCAACCCACGTGCCCCGGTGGAAGCTGGATCAGACAAACTGGCCCTCTTTCACTGCTCTCGCAGAACTGTCCTTGTGTGTAAGCCATCGATAGACGACTGTGTGGCAGCAGCCACTGTATTATACAAGCAGCTGCTCAATGTATTCTTAAAACCTTGACACGTTTTCCACTATATAGTTGTCCATGACTCAAAAATGGGCCTGGGATACTTTTCGTTGGTATCCCACACTCTCACACCACATCGTTTTCCAGCGGATCCATGCACATGCTCGGTGGGTAAGACATCAAAGCCAGAAGGAATCTTGAATTAAGTTCACAACCAGCATATCTTCTACCACCAGTTCCAAAGTCAAATGGGACAAGATTTGAAAGGTCAGTGGGCAATATAATTCTTATTCCCTCTCGATCTTACTCTCTGATGACCAGGAAGTAGCTGATACCTGGAGTATCGCCTATACTCTAGGTAAAAGCTTTTGCCAAATATCTAGTGTTTCTATTGCCATTTATACAGATGATTCAAAATCAGCTGACTCTGTGGGCTCTGCCATGGTTTGTTGTGGTTCGGTGGTTGCACGCAGAATCTCCCCTGCAGCTTCTGTGTTCACTGCTGAACTGTATGCCATTTCTCTTGTCCTGGATCATATTAAAGCTAAGCAGTACTCCAACTTCACTATTTTACTGACTCAGTTAGTTCTCTACTGGCCCTGGAATCGCTTCACGTTGGTTCACACCCTGTTCTTGCCAATATTCAAAACCAACTGGCCCATTTCTCTTTAACATCTACTTCTGTCCAGTTTTTCTGAATTCCAAGCCATGTTGGTGTTAGCAGGAACATGCTCGCCAACACCACAGCTAAATCTACTTGCTCTGGCACTGTCACCAATGTGCCTGTTCCATACATGGACTATGGACTATGTATTCAAGGCTCTGCTCCATGCCAGCTGGTAGTCGACTTGAAGTGAGCAATGTGAAATCAAGCTTTTCCAAATAAAACCCTATATTGAACTTTGGCCGTCTTGCTTCCATAAGGATTGGAAAGAGGAAGTTGTTCTAACTAGACTACGCATTGGCTACAGTTTTTTAACTAATCATTTATCTGGAACTGATGCACCAGTGTGTAGTCTGTGTAACACTCAGATCACAATAAGCCACATTTTACTATCTTGCTATTGTTACAACTCTCAACAACAGCACCATTTAAAACATGTTTATCCATGACGTTAGTTATTAGTGATGATGACACTGTCCATCTTGGTAAAGTTTTTAGTTTTTTAGTGACCATTAATATTTTTAATGCCATTTAAGAGTTTTAATTTCTACATTCAACCTTTTTAATGTAGTTCCATTTTAAGAATCGAAGTCCAATTAGTTTGATTTGAAATTAGAAACTGGCTGTAATGTTAAATAACTCGACACCAGGACTGGAAAACCAACTTCAGGTGACTATCATTGTTATTTGAATTACCCGTTAGTCATCCTGGTGAGTTATTATTAAAATTTTGCTGCATGTCTTTTAAAACTTTTATTACTTTATTTTTTGAAAATGGCCATAACATCAAATGACTCAGAACCAGAACTGGAAAGGCCAACTTTAGGTGGTTTCTTTACTTTCCTGTTAGTCTTCCTAGCAGGTTATGATAATTACAGTTATTCTGCAGAAAGTTCTTTATGACTTCTATAACTGTAGTTTTTCTTTTAATGTTTTAGACTAAATGTAAATAACTTTGTTTTGTTTTACCTTAATTTCCTTTTATGAATTTTACTAAATTTATTTTAATTTTAACTTTTTATGGGATGTTTGGTGCAGATAGTTGAGTCTTTCTGTCAGATATATTTTTTCTTCCTTTTAAAGCCTATTTAAAGTTAATTTAATGAGGTAGTATCGTTACATTGTTCCCAGCCAGCAAAAAGCGTTGATTTGACGTTGAAACAACGTTGGCAAATAACGTTGCAAAGACGTTGATCATCAACGTTGAATAAACATTGATGTGCACATTGAGTCCACGTTGAAAAAACGTTGTGAAGCAACGTTGAGCAACGGGGAAGCAACGTTGTTCCCAACATTTGAGGTACAGTAGGCATGACGTTGAAAAAACGTTGACCAACGTGGAAGCAACGTTGCTCAGAACATTTTGGGTACAATAGGCATGACGTTGAAAAAACGTTGATCAACGTGGAAGCAACGTTGCTCAGAACATTTTGGGTACAATAGGCATGACGTTGAAAAAACGTTGATCAACGTGGAAGAAAGGTTGATTGCAATGGTGTAGTTAGGTAGGTATGACGTTGAGAATACGTTGGCTAAACGTTGATATTTGGTCATTTACGACGTTGAGAATACGTTGGCTAAACGTTGATATTTGGTCATTTACGACGTTGAGAATACATTGGCTAAACGTTGATATTTGGTCATTTACAAGACCTTATACAACTTTGCTTGCTTGTTTGTGAATATTTTATTGGATAATGAACACCAATGGGTATTGGACGCAAGCTGAGAAGCTTATTAATGTCTGCTCCCATACTAATACAAGAATCAACAAACATTACTAAGCTAAAACATGCACTGGTTGCAACAGATTAAATAAGTTATAGATAGTGGTTAAGAGTATCAAGAATCAGTCAGATACATAGTATTACAACTTTACCAATTTCTATTAACATCAGGGTTCTAAAAGCTTGATGTGTGAAGGGAGATTTGTAACTTTTTTTGTGGAAAGACTTGGCCAAACAAGCTCACTGAGCAAATTTCACTGAGTTGGGGAGGAAAGGTCAGCTCACTTAGTCTTTATCTTGAAGGATAACAATGACACAACGTTTAAGCAGTAGTGAAATTTATTACTGATAAACATCACTTTAATTTGTATATTGTATGAAATATGACAGAACAATGTCTGTAAACATTCTCATGGCCACTGGTAACAAATTCCACTTATTTTGCATCTTTTGCGTGACCAGTCAGCCATACTGAATCTGATCAGAATTGTTTTACATGCATTGATACTCCATTTTGCCCTCACAGTGTACCAAGTTGCAATAAATTCCTATCACAGATCTCTGAGAAAACTTTGTCCACAATTATGGTTGACTGCCTCCTATAAGCTAAAGCATGGGATGACTTTGATGTGTGTAGATGGCGATTTCTCATAAGTCTACAAGGTGAATTATAAGAAATGCAGCAGGGTCCAAGGACCATTATTGCCATTGATGCATGTCACTTTATTCTGTGATTTGCATGAAATATGACAAAACAGTGTCCATGAACATCTCCTTGGTCACTGGTAGCAAATCCAGACGATTTTGTGCAAATCCAGTTGGTCATCTTGGATCTGACAGAATAACTGTTTCATGTGTATTGACACCCTATATTGTCCTCACACTGTACCAAGTTTTCTTTCTTTCACTTTTCCTGCTTCCTAGAGGCAGCATATTTGAACCAGCTCTGTGCAGTCTTCTTGATGACATCATCTGATGCCATCTCAGCCACAGGATTATCCCTGACAGCTCCTGCAAAGAAAAGTCCCATTATTTACACTTATTTATCTAAATATTGACTTTGAAACTATTATTTTAATTAAAGTAGGTCGAATAAAGCAGATTCTCACCCATTATTTTTGGATTACTGTTTTGTCAGTTGAAGCATACGGATAAAAATGCACTGCAGGCCAGTGCAACGCCCCTCAGCCCTCGTGCCCCAGTAAAGGAAAGCCTCAAAATCTCAAAGCACCTCAAGGTTACTCATCATAAAGCTAATCCAAGATCTTGATAAAGTACACAACTGTTACAAATTCTACACCTCCAACTCTTATCCTCCACAACTGATCCATGTCCCAAGCCTACCACTGAAAACAATTAAGAATGGTAACTGATGAACTGATATAAAGATCAGTCCCATTTCTAACCTTCCATAACTTATCCATGTCACCAATGAAAATAATTCTAATTGCTTTGTGACCTTGAAAAGTAGATCAGGGTGGATCATCATCAACCTTGCTTAGATCTTGAAGAGACATACAAATGAAAAATATCCCCTCCCTGCATAAAACTGTAACAATATATCCCATATCACATATGCCACAAGCTTACCTTTAAACATTTCAGTTAAATTAATCTATGACCTTGAAAAGTAGGTCAGTATCACTCATCATTAAAGTTGGCCAAGATCTTGATGAGATAGTTGATTGTTTTTAATTTCCATTCCTAAGATCTGGATGAGAGGCATTATTAATGTTAATTTGACTGTCCTAGCTCGAAATTTTGCAACTTATCCTTGTCACAAGCCAAAATTCAACAAGTTCAGGCACATCACCCTGTACAAGGCTTGAAAATAATTAATCACAATTGATTAGCTGTACATGTATTTACCACATGGTTTGATCAGCATGCACACTGAAAAAAATAAGATTACAGCAGGTGCATTTTGCATCACAAACTTCGATGCAATACTGCTTTTTCCAGCCTTGCTGTAACCTCGAAAAGTAAGTGAAGGACAGGCAGGATCACACTCATTTGAGAATTTGGCCAGATACATAATTGATATAAATTTGACTTTCCTATCTCTAAACCTTTGCAACTTATTCATGTCACAACCCCAGCTTTGAAAAATCCAGAAAAAAAAAAACATTCTGTGACATTGGAATTTAGTCAAGGTCACTCAGCATCACACTCACCCAATGCCCAATGTTATCTGATATCATTAAAAATTTTCAACCTACTGTCTATGCAAGGAGACAATAGCTGAAGATTTCAAATTTCCATCTAAGTGTCTGACAGAGGAACTTAATTTGCTCTGAATATCTAGCAAATGAAGGAAGACTGACAAATATGTCAGTTAATGACACTTACTGTTAATGACTTGTAACAAATTTGTTGTAGATATGGCCTTCTTTGGTATGGTAACTAAGGTCCCATCATCTTGTCTTTTTTTCCTTTAATGTCCCATCCAGTTGAACTGGCTGGCAAGGCTGTTGGTCATTAGACCTGTTAGTACATTTCTTGTGACAGCATCCACACTGTCACCACCCCTCATACTTAGCTTCCTCACCTACAAAATTTCATGATATTTCCAGAATGAAAATTGCATCTATCATGTGTTAACTGATGCACATAATTTATATTGAAAATACATTTCCATAAACTGATTATTGCGTATGCTTTAATATTCATCATTCTTTTTCATTGAATTCAAAGGTAAGATCTCTGGAACACATTTATGGATAAAGTACCTGTAAAAACAGAATGAATGTTCATGCACAGAAACCATGATAGTTTAAACTCAGAAACATTCAGCATCCATTGAGGAGGTCATCATACAATTCATTTGCCTTTGACATACATACACTACTGTAAATCCCTTTATTCTCCCTAAAATCTAGTTAATTCAGATTTACTTACGACAGCATCTGCATTATGCTGAATCATAACTTTGTCATTCAGGGTGTTGAACCCATCCATTGTACTAAGCGGCAGAGCTGGGAGACCCTGTGGCCACACAGACAGATTTATGGATGAGTTGGTGCTGGCAGGCCGACCTCTCAGCAAAGTCTGCAGAAGGAAGGCCTGTATTCATGTCCACTTTTTTGTTGTAGCTCTGCTAGCACCTGAAGAATTTTTCTTTCTGTCTGTGTGATTCCTGCAGCACCTTTTTATTTAAAAATGGAAAATTCCATTTATTAATAATGTGTTTATATTGGCTGCAACTGTAAAAACAATAAAAGTATGACTTCTATCATGATAAATTTACAAATTACTTGCTTGATTCTGGTGATTGCTATATTGCTACAAACTAAATGAAGCTTAGTTTAAATTTCTGACATGAAAAATAAACACTTATTTACAAGTTAGGCCAGACCAAGAAAAAAATGGTCCAAGTCACCAACTCCAGTGCCCGGAGTCTGTAAATCTAGGTTTTCTGGGGGGCCTAGCCCAACCCAAAGCGATGGAAACTCAGCATTGTACAGGCATTCACATTTTTTAATGTACACTGCCTATCATTTCTGGCATACATCATAATCATTTAACAAATCCACACAAACATTCATATTTACCATTGGTGGGAGTTGAAGCTACCTGAGGAGTGCTGGTCACCTTTCTTCTAGGACCTGCAGATACACATATACAGTATATAGAAGAGCAGGTTAATTAATCTGGGCCAAAATTTTAGATAGGTTATGGTGTGCACCAGATTGTCCAGAGGGGAAACATACTGCTAAATGATTCATCTTGCTGCCTTTTCTACTTTACTACATTCCTTGGAATGAGTTTAATAAAATGTATCTCAAAGTACCAGAGAGATGTAACACCAAAAGTATGTGTTTAGATGCAGCATATCAATATATCTGTAATATAACAGCACTAACACTAACAATAATAATACAAAATAATGTATGTGTATACATACCAGAATATGGTGTACTGTGAATGGCAGGGTGTATTTCTCTTTGTGGTGAGGAGCTCCTACTTGTATCACTGTCATGCATCTCTACAAGTTAAATTATTGCCACTCTTTAATATCTTACATATAAGGTTAATCAGGTACATCTTATTTCCAGTTACATCTGCAGAACCTACAACATTTCAGAACCTTTCAGATATACTTTGAAATGTTGGCAGCAAAACAAAACAAAAAAACCCACAGAAGGTAGGTGAATTTAAGAATATATATTTTCCCTGCCCTTCATTGTGGTCAAATAAAAAGCACATAAATACCAGTATTAAAACAGGTTAATTACAGTGGCAGATTGGGGGTGGTGGTGGGTTGTGGTGCATTCTTGTGCCACCTTGCCCCCCCCCATGAAAATTGATGGCCTAAAGACTGGGTGCCTGTATGCTTAAAGTACTATTTTTATGTTTTCCAGTTTCTAACTTCACCTAACAAACTAGTGCTTATGAGGGGAAAAATACTGGTTTGTGGTTCGGAGAAGGCTGGCACCCTCCTTAAGCAAACCCTGTATCCACCCCTGTTACACAGAACTACGTTTGTAAATTTTGAAACTGCCTTTGTTGAAATTAAAATACCTTTCTCAAAAATATTTAATAAGATGTTATATAAAATATGGCAAATTTTGCTCTTGGTTTATACACAAGTAATTGTACCTGAAGATGAACCTGAGCCAGAGGGCCCAGCTAATGGCGGCTAGTTCTCATCAACAAGAGAGCTTCCATTGAGATCTACAACACGTGCATTTACATTGCATGAAGAACATGTCATATTTTGTCACCTTTTAAGCCTGGCTGTGGCCCTGTCATGATGATACAGTACTAGGCAGGGTTTTCATGTTTAACAGATATACAATGAGGCAAATAAAACATTTCAGAAGGTTAAAAATTTTTTCATATCCATAATGCCCTGTATCTACTGAATGCCCTGAACAGGAGTGTATATTATTACTATGTCTACAAGTGATTGAAGTAAAAATGCATTACCATGGTTTGTCAGGGGTGTTAGTGTCCTCTGGATTCTGTTGACTTCACCTACAAAATGGAAAAGGACATAATTCTATGGCAAGATGACAGTTATGGTATCAACATTATGGAGTGTATGGCAAAGCTTAAACCAGAAGATGCACTTGTAGTTTAATAAAAATGTTGAATGAAACTGCAACCTTTATCATTAGAGTAACATTTTACTGTGTAGTTTACCTGACACACATCTTCTTTTTGGGGTCACTATCACATGCCCTCCAGCATTGCTTATTGGCTCTGGTGGCTTAGGTATGGTCAGCTGAGCCAAATCCACATGATCATCTGACCATATTGCAGACTTGTGTTTTTGTGATTTGGAATTCTGAACTTGCTGATTCTTCTCCCCATCAGCCTCAGACTCATTATCAGACTCAGAAACTAATCTCTGTGTGGGCCTATACAAAAAGAAGCATATTTTTTACAAAAATGTATCTAGAAGGCTAATATTGCTTTGCTAAAGTGACCCAAAAAGTTATTCAATTTGAAAATAGCTTGTCACTTTGAAAATAAGTTTGTCATTTAAAATACAGTGCTATTTTTCTTTTTTTTTTGTATACATCATTTTCATTCATTCTGAAGTGGCACCTTGATCAAGTAACTACATATACATGTAATTCAAGCCTAAGGCAAGTATGCACTCATTTTTCTTGTGAGAGGTCCCATAATAAGAATCTTTTACTCTAAAAATATATAGACCTACTCAGCTGACATGGTCTTACAGTTCACCAACCACCCATCATAATATAAAATCAGATTCAAATATTATGAATAAATTTAGTTCTATTACAAAATGTACAATTTTATATTGACTTTAAGCTGAGACTGTTCTTGCAAGGTCACCATATCTGTCTATTTATGTCAGGCTCTAGCAAAGTGAAAAAAAACATGGCTTGATTTAATTCTCATTCCATCCCTTTAATTTCAATTTACAATTTACTTATACGTGTGTGATTCGAGTGCTGAACCCTAACCAATGTGAGCTTCACATTTTACAGGTACCGCTATCATATAGTTTTGAGATAAAGTAATTGGAGTATATTTTTCTTAGCCAGTATGTGATAGTTTGAGACAAATTGTTTAAAACTGCAGTCACTAGCAAAGCATACTTTCTCTTTCTGGTGCAAATTCTTGGTCCATTTTCAGAATTTTTAGCTTCTGGATCATCTGTTTCAAGAGAAGAGGTGTCCTCTGCAGAACTTAATTTCCCTCTCACCTTAACATAGTCATCTGTAAAGACAAAAGAGTCTCAAGTAACAGGTATATCACTTTTCTGTCACTCAAATATTCAAATCTGAAAAATTCAGGAGACAGAGGTAGACTTCCACTGAGCAGGGCCTGAGAAACCTTTGTACATGCATGCCTGTGTCAGTGTGCTAACAGACGTCGGAGGAACAGATGTCATTCTTCCAGTTTGCCAACATCTCACAGGTTCACTAAACATTACATGTACTTGCTCAACATGCAGTTCACATCCACTACTTAAAATGCATATGTAATTATGATAAGGACAGGTTTTAAAAAATTGTTTTGATTTTTTTTATGTTGACATATATGGAATGTACCTCATGATGTTTTTGCTAGACAGATACTTTATAACAGAACACGTCCTCTACTAAGATCTATATGGACACAAAGTGGAAACATAAATAAATTTCCATGCACCATGTATTATTGTAGTTTTCAACTTACCATCTGAATAGATGACTCTAACATCATACTCATCCCAATGATCCTCTGGAGACATTCTGTCCAGAACAGCTTTATTCAGGCTTTGACCTTTTTTGTTCGGCCACTTAATGGTGCATTCATCCAATAGCCAGTCTGATGGTGCCACCCCAACTTCATTGTCCTTTGTGAACACTACTATCACATATTCTCTAATTTCCACCTCCATTTGGTTGGATCTGTCAACATTAGCCATGTAACTATGCTGCCTTTAAGAAACCTGATTTTCTAATTTTTACAATTTTCCATTTAACATACTAAACATACTACAGTAATATTCATAAAATATATCAATGTCAAAATTTGCTTGCAGATGTGACATTTGTGTAAATGTATATGCTCTACCTACATAAAATTATCTGTTCACTCAGTCTTTGCTAAAGAAGAAATTACCTTATCCTTTTTCACTTTATAATTGTAAAATGGACTCAGACAAATACCAAAAAATCTCCTGAACATCCAAATTAGTCAAACTGCATATTCTCAAGGCCCCTGTTATAAGCTGCTGTCAGGGTTTGCTTTTAATGCCAGTAAACAGGTTCACTGCCTGTTACAGAGTGATACAGTTCAATTTACCAGCACTGAAATTTGTTCCTCACAGTGTTAAATATACAGACACAGACCTATTTTAACCTAGCTACTGAAGTTTTCAACTTGCCTCCTTATGTAAAAGCTAATGAAAACCCTGTGCTGTATAGATGTAATGTGACATGAATGTTACAGCTCCATCATAACAGTTCCCCCTTTCTACAGGTTAGTCAGTTGAACATTATGGTATTTCTCATACATAAGTATGAAGCTGATAAAGCACCTTGGCCCCTGTTCCCTTGCAGAATTATTATAATTGACATACCCCCCCCCCGACACACATATACACCCATACACAAATAAAAAATTCCCCCTTCACCAAATACCAAAAACCAAATAAAAAAATATTTTCTCTTTAGTAGGAAAGGGCCTGAAGTGTACAGAATAACCCCTGATATGACACATCACTTTATTTGATTTACTCATTTGTATGATTGAGTGGAGCTGCTATATAGCCTGACTTGCTAGGCCAGAGAGCACATTTGCAACCTCTACGCTCGGATGCGATGAGCAAAAAAAAAAAAGTCCCCAATCCCACAAGGTCTCATGCTTGACGTTAAATCGTGTTCATAAATATATGTAAATGGGAAGTGATATATAGAAGAGGGTCTTTTGTTTTGTCTCACACACCTGTGAATAATACCGAAAGAGCATTAACAATTTACACATGCTGGCAACGCATGTTTACCATCCAGGTAGACAAGGAAAATCATATAAATCCGCGCCGAAGGAAAAAATTGCGTCCTAGCAAGCTAAAGGAGCAAGATAACACAAAATTTATATATTGACCATGGAATGTTGGGGGCGCCAGGACCACCCTGGCCCCCCCCTGCTCTGCCGCCTATGAAAACTTTAAATTGGTAGATCTACCCTCGCGATTATGCATACACGACAAATTGTCTATCATATGGGAAGGGGATATCAATCCTGCAACCAAATTCAATTTATCGACAAATAAAGACTATAATAATTATTATTGGCTAGGGTAGTCCCTATATAGAATTAGACCTATCCTGTGCCTTTTAGCATCATTGTTATAGGCGGCGGAGTTTGGTTGGGGGGACTCTCCCCCTGACGCAGGTTGGACAAGCAAAAAAAAAGGTAGTATTTTAGGCTGCCCTATTCTATATCGTTCGTTCATTATTGAATGGGAATACTTGCCTGTATAATAGATTTTGGTGAAATTCTGTACAGAAATACTTTTCTTTCAAAAATACCATGCACTGCAGTAAAGATTCCAAATCTTCGATCTTCAATGTGTGTTGGCATCGTGTTTGATGTTAAGTTTCTAGAAACTTTTAATTTAAATAGTTGTCATTGTAAAAAATCATTAATTTTATCTGATCAAAATATTCCGGCCAACATTCCACAATTTTCTGCGATCAGTTTAATAATGAAAATTTATGTCTGACAGCAGTCTTGGGAGATTTCCAAAACCGAGTATGATGTTTGCTATTTTAACCACCCATTCTGTTAGTCACTTTGAAAATAGATAACCCTCTGCACCCGTCTGGTGATGGTCAGATGAAAAAACCGTCAGGGGAGGGGAGAGATCAATTACCAACATAGAAGTTTGGGAGAAATGGCAAAACAAGGTCATTTTCCAAAATTTTTCCTTCGCATCTTTACCGTTTCGTCATATTAATAGATTGCTCCAGCCAGTCATCTGCCCTAAGATAGTTCCTATGTTCCTATTTGCCCGTACGATGAAGTACAATCAGCATTATTGTCTGTACTGATAGTGTACAACAATGGTTTTTTAAGGAAGAGAGCATTGAAAGCATTTTGACTTTCCTTACAGTATCATTTTTCAAAGTCAGGGGCGTATATTACCATTAGGCATTTGCCTTAACATCAAAGGCTGTCCAGAATTATGTATCTTATAATTTCAGTCCTATAAATTTCATTCTCCTAAGCTTCAATATGTTTAAAAGCTTCAATATGTTTAAATTTAGCCCATTTATAATGTAATTTTGGAAATTTTTCAATATCCCACCCCCCGGGTCTTTCGCGCCCTCGCAACTTTTGTCTATATACATGGTTTAATGGTAATATACGTCCCTGAAAGTGTTCATATTGATGCGTTGTATCTCTACTTGACTATATTTAAAGGATGTGATCAATATATATGTATGTACTACTAGTTTCTGAATTCAACTTCATACTTAGTTTATGTGAAAAAGTGATCTTTCAGCAGGGGCGGATTTAGGATTTTGGAAAGGGGGGGTTCAGACTATGGGACCTGGAGAAACCCTATGAACAAGGCCCCGAGGGGGGGTTTAGCACTAGAAATTCACGAAATATACTGCAAAAAAAGGTAATTTTTCCCGGCAAGGGGGGGTTTACCCCCCTAACCCCCCCTGGATTCGCCACTGTTCAGTGAAAGAAGAACTTTTAATGATGACATTTTTGGTTTTGCAGCAGTGGTGATTATTTTTTTCTCAAATCGGCATTACATGTAAAAGAAAGTCGTCAGAAAGTTTTAAACATAAATAGATAAAAATTAAACGCTTAAGGCCTGTCACTCGAAAATTACATGGTAATTTAAGTAATTCACGGTTGAATTCCAAGTTTTCATATAGGCCTACAGTTTATGAACCTGTCTGCACGTAAAATTTTGTTGTCACCTGGGTGGGTGGGTGAGCGGGGCTCTCCCTACACCGTATATACTTTCATAACTCTCTAGCTACGCCCCTGACGTCTGTCACTGAACGATATTTGAACGTTTAGCAAAACTCCATGTTCTCAACATTGAATAAATGTCGTGTTTTTCACGTGGATAATTTGTCTTTGATGCAACGATGAATCAACGTCTGTCGCTCCACGTAACTGCAATGGTTGGCCATATCACAAGTCCTCAACGTTGATTATATGTCGTATATTCAACGCCATTGGCTACGTCAATATTCAGACGTTGTTCCGACGTTTAATCAACGTCACACTCTCAACGTTGGTTAGACGTTGAGTATCCAACCTCAACCATTCTTCAACCTTTCCAACCTCATTTCAACGTTTATTCAACGTCACCTTGCGAGCTGGGTTTCTTCATAACCCATCCTCACTTCATGCTGTATCAATACTGGCCAATATGGCTGGGTACTGTCAACTGCTTTATTTTATTTGGTTTAATATGTATTGCTATATTTTGAATATATTAATTTAATTAATGCCATATATTCTTGACATAAAACAGAACTACAGCAGCAATGCTTAAAATTGGATACTATATTCTGCTAAAAATGCATGTATGTTATATCAAAGATAGATCTTATTGTCATAACATGTTCTATCATTGGTACTTTTCAGATATCTTACCTGAGATCTTATATTGTTATAACATGTTCTATCATTGGTTCTTTTCAGATATAATATCTTACCTGAGATCTTATGATATTGTTATAACATGTTCAATCATTGAATCTTTTCTTACCTCTTACATTTTGTTTACTTGTACTGCCCTCTGGTTGCACAAATATTTACTCCTTGCTAGCCTTGATACTCTCACCTGCCTTCACATATTTTTACATAAGACTGCTGCTTGACAGCATGCATGAAAATGTGAAAATCCTCCATCAAGAGGGATTCAACACGTCCTTTTGATACAGCTGGTTCTTTCTGTGCAGTAGAATCTAATTTTCAAATCAAGATTAGGCACACAAAAACAAACAAACATAGAAAGATGGGAAGTGTGAGAAGAGATAAGAATCTTTCAAAAGTACAATGTAGGAACATATTAACACGTTGTAAATGTCATGTAAGTAACAGATCAGTTCATTTCTTTTGTAGGATTTGCTGTAGACTGTGATCACTGGTAGACCTAACTTCACAAATAGCATTTGAACCTGTAACATATTTTCCTCTTTTTCATGTTCATTGCTCCATTTCCTCCTCCCCTTTTTATTTTATACACACACACACACACACTCAATGTGGATGATCCTCAAAAGAAATACCTTCATTATTTATTTTGATTAGAAAAGGACATCAATATAAATTTAATTCACCATTACCTAACCATTTTAAAGCTATTTACATGTTTTCCGTGTGTTGTTAATTTTAGAAATTTGCTTACTACAAATTCATATTCACGAACAACTAATTAACAACTGTTTTAAGATGTGAAAGAACTAATTGCTATAAAGTCAGTGGTAATGTAAATGGTATGATTTTTCCATCTCTCCACTAAATGTGTTTGACATATTATTCACAAATACATATCAACTAGATGGTAAAGGGTTATGTAGGAACAAAATTAGATTACACTGACAGTGACGTAAAGATTTTCTTCAAAGGGAAACAGAAAGTTATTGTTGTGCCATGCTTCAGGGAGAAATTAAAGATCATGTGTGAATTAAAATGAGTGGTTTGAAAAAAAATAAAATGGTTTGACTTGTACATATTTTATGAAATACGAATTCACAACAATACAAATTCTGTTACATTTCTTTTAATTTACGTAAAATTTTCTATTCCGTAATTTTTATAAGAATTTGCACGAAAGAGTACATTTTAAATGAACTATAGGATTTACCCCTAAAAATACTTGTTCTGCGAGCTCTGTTGACTCCTTAAAAAAAGTTAAGCTAAGGCCCTGTTCATTCTCGAATCAGTACAGTTTTCTTATCTACGTTGCCAATAGCTTGGGAATGTTAGCTATTTCAATCTGAGTTTTTTACTCTTGCGTTTAGTAGTAAACATGGAGGATGAGAAACGTTGTCGTAGGCTATTCCGGCCAAGCATATCAGTTGGAAAAAAAAAATTATTGTAATTCAACTCTGGTCTACAAGTTCAGATGTGGGCTGCAGTAGATCCTGGCGGCGGATCAGTCCTGTTATTCTGTTTTGGTTAGGGTTTTCTGTCTCAAATAATAAAATAAACACCTCAGGTTAGTCGTAAGTCCTTGGTCACCTGATTACTTTATTGTCAGTACTTCACGCATGTTGCCTTCCCTCGTTGCAGTGCATCGGAAAGTAATTTTAGCTGCAGTAGACTTAGTTTATCGGCCTGGCGTGGCCAAGCGCGTAAGGCGTGCGACTCGTAATCCGAGGGACACGGGTTCGCGCCCGCGTTGCGCTAAACATGTTCGCCATCACAGCCGTGGAGGTGTATAATGTGACGGTCAATCCCACTGTTCGTTGGTAAAAGAGTAGCCCAAGAGTTGGCGGTGGGTGGTGATAACTAGCTGCCTTCCCTCTAGTCTTATACTGCTAAATTAGGGACGGCGAGCACAGATAGCCCTCGAGTAGCTTTGTGCGAAATTCCAAAACAAACAAACAGTTTAGTTTATCATTTTGTGTTGACAGAATATGACTCACCCTACGTAATATTTAGTAACAGGGACAGGAGACTGCATGCTGCGTCATCTTAATCATTGCGTAACAACATGCATTTGTGTGAATTGAGAAATTTAACTTGATTACAAGCATGCTCTTATGAGTCAGGTATAAAACCAAATTTATGTTAAAAAAGAACTAATAAACAAATTGAAGGTATAACATGATATAATTAAAGTTGTGGTGCAGTTTTAAAATATATATTATCTTTACGAACTCGTAAATAATAAGTTGTACAAAATAAGGAAATAATTTTATTTTTCATGTCATTGCTTGAATTTATTTTAAAAAATAAATAATTACACTAAACAAAGTGAAGCTAATTGCTGACCTGTTTTATTCACTTTCAATGTTACAATGTATGCTAACATGTTTTTGCAGGTAAGAATATATCATTACAGATTATAAAACAAACAAAACATGGCTGCTATGCGTTTTAACATTTTTATTAATAAAGCAGAGAACAACGTTTCAATCTTCCAAAAATATTTTCAAGTTAACCATTCCGAGATGCACTTTTGTTTTTTTGTCCTCAAGAAGAACAATACGTGGTTTAATATGTAAAACAAAATGTACGGAGGGAAAGAAATACTAAATGTACTTGTACTGAAAAAGAATATATTTTGAAATCATTGCGAGTTGTGGATTTGTTTGTATAATCATATGGTGAATTATTACAAGCACTTCTAACGTAGAAGTGTGAACTTTGTGTGATTTTTGTCATAATGTGCTATATTTCCGAAATAAACGTAAAAGTAATATTGCTTTATTTTGCCTATTTTATCGAGTAGACTTAAATTTAAAAAGTATGTTCATTTTCTCGTTGATTGAGTTTTGGTTAATAATTTTTAAATTAATCAAATATTTGAAAGAGCTTTGTTCGTAATTTTGAACACGTAGGACAAGGTCTAAACAAGTTTACAATCAACTAGATTTTGATATATTTGATTATAACTCTAAATTGTTTAAAAGACAACTTTTAAATAGTTTGGGCTTGTATATCGGGAAAACTTAAATTTAGTTAATACTTCAGGATTTTCCTTTTTTATAATTTTATAAATAATATTCGTGATGATAGATAGCGCTATAATGCAACAGGATTTTTCTTTTTATTCTTGTTTGAGATAATAGATGGCGATACGGGATATTATTTCGCAATACAAAAGTTTGGTAATAGCTGTTATATGGTTGTGCACTTCCGCAAAATTTCTAAAATGTTCTTTTGACTTTTCGTCAAGCATGTTAAACAATTTTCCTTTAACCTTTTATAAAAACAAATGTTAATAACTCTTAAATACGTTTGGTGCTTAATAAAGATGTAGAAGTTGAAACTTTGCGTCAGAATATGAGAGCTATGTTTTCTATTTGTTGCTCTAGAATACAGTGAAAAGGCCCATGAGTGTTATTTAAGGCGTTTTTTCGTGACTCGTTGCGTAGTTAGCGACTTGGAAGGACGCAAGAATGTATGCTGGATGGTAGGTAGAGTAGAACTCGGGATATATCGGGAACACGACAGGCAAAACTTTCGACGCCTGTCCTGTGAAAGTGGGTTTTCTCGGGGCACTCCCGTTTCCCACCACAGCAAATACTAAGGCATTGGATTTCTAGATCCCAGCCCAGGGAACTTTATTGCCAGACCCTGAGTTGGGTCGTTTGAATTGAATTGTAGCCATGTTCATATTTACTTGACTTCTTCCTTTCGGGACGGGACCCGGCCATTTTTCCGGTGCTGCCTTTGCCTCCACCCAAAAAAAGAATTAAAAAAAAATTCCTAATAACTCGCGAAAGGGGACGAAGAGGAACCACAACGTTCTTGAACACCCCAGTTGGAGAGAGAACTCTTCTGATTTCTCTCTCTCTCTAAACTAAACCCCTGGCACGTTAGTTTGAGTTTGAGACTGGATATTAGAAGAACGATTAGAGGCGTCGTATCGGCAACGATGAATGGCAAATTTTAAAATAACACTAGTGAAATAGTGTGATCTAATAATTGTATTTTCTTATTTAAAGAAAAACGGAAATAATGCTGAAGAATTATCGTGAAGATGCAAATATGTTAACTCTAAATTTATTGTCATGATAGACTTAAATGTTTTTAATTAAACATCCGGATAGTAATGTCTGTTAGTTTAATCATCTGTTACTATTTTTTCTGAAAGTTTAAGTGGAAGATTAAAGAAAAACTCGTTAGTTATGCATTGTTCCAGTAGTAATTTCTGGAAGAAGACGACATGTTAATCACTTATTCACTCTGGCGAAATCACAAAAGCAAAACGAAACGATAATGTGAAGATCAGGTATTAAGTTGGAATTCTTAGATTACTCTTAGAATAAAATCCTTTTAATATGGTGCTCTCAAAGATTTAACTCTGCGTCAGTTACACGTTTTTAAATTATATATAGGTGTTCTATATATGATGCGAGTATGTTTACAACTGTTAAACTTGCATATAGTCTAGGCTGTCGAACAGGGGGTGGGTGGGTGTTAAAGAAACTTGTTTGTTTTAATAGGTTCGACTGATATGTAGATTTCTATTGTACTTGCAGTTGAGGCTATAAATGAATCTACAATATCTAACGATGCCTTTTGATGGTTAAGAATCTCGAAATAACTGCGTAAGGAGTAGGTCCACTAATGGCTTACCTTTGACATTGTGCCTCCCCAAACAAAACAAAGCAAATTAGATATTCATAGATAACTTTTAGTCGGGTAGATAGACGTACTAAAACATCACTACAAAGATCTTACGATTAATGTATATGTATTATTTTAATATTTTCAGGAGTGTTCGTAACATGTATATAAGATTATCAAACATTAATTTCACTCACTGGAAATCTTGATCTAGTGATGAAGGTTCACGGATAGATGGAACTAGTGTCAAATAAAAACATTATGGAAATAAAACAAAATAATAAAAAAGAATAAAAATAGCTTTATCTCTTATCACGTTCAAATCTGAAAGATAAGTGAAAATATACATAACTCCTGATGACAAGAAACTCAATTGAAATAAAAATGTATCTCAGAACGACAGTTATGGGTATTGACACTTTTATTGATAAGCAGAGAATAACGTTTGGACCTTCCTAGGTCATCTTCTGGTCAGTAAAAAGAGTTTTCATCTCTCAGTTGCCGTACAAATGTCTTAGGGACGACAGTATAAATGGGTACGGGATTGATACATATCTCCAGCAACCAATTAGCAACCCCCTATAGAATTCACTACCATCAAAATGAACTTTATGTTCAATAACCAAAACTACCAACAAATAAATGGCCTAAGTATGGGGAATCCCGTGTCAACAGTTCTAGCCAACATTTTTATAACGCCGACTGAATCTCAAGCGGTAAATTCAGCCTTCCATCCACCAATGTACTGGTGCGTTGATGATACAACTGCTGAATTCACATACACAAAATACACACTTAGTTTTTCAATTACGTTAACTCTATTCACCCCTACAATATGTTCACTTGTGAACAGAAAAAAAAACTCTCCAAATAACATTTTTTAACCTCAAGATCACTAGAACTGAAATTTAAACCAGAAATCCACAAAAAAATCACCCATACTGGATTATACATTCCCTGGGACTCGGCACATGAAACAAAACAAAAACAACGTATTAAGAAACCAAATAAACACAACCACAAAACTATGTTCACCTGATAAAATTAACTATGAAATCAACAAAAGAAAACAAAGTTTTATCGACAAATTTCCTAAAAAAAAACGTGGAAAAAATTATACGCACACACCAAAACAAACAACAATAAACAAAACCTCATGCTGCTGAATGTCACATGTTCCCGACATCAGCAAAAAAAATAATCAACATTTGGAAAACCTTATAACAAAACACAACATTCCAGTAAACACCAAATTTATTCAAAAACCAGGTACAAAACTAAAGTCTGTTATGAGTAAAAACTGCATTGACAAACACAACAATAAAATACAATGCAATAATTGCCTTGACTTCTATATTAGAGAAACAAGCGGGAAAATGAAAACTAGATTCAAAGCACAACAACAACAAAAAACGCCTTCACACGTCTTTGAACACTGCAAATCAAATAAACACAACATTACCAAAGAAAACACCCAGATACTAAGTATGGAAACAAATATAAACAAACGTAAAATGAAAGATGTCCTACTTTTACAGAAACTAAAACCAAAATTAAACCAATATAAAGGAACATCTTTATATCTATACTAATTAATAACTGTCACACCTGTTGAAACTGTCGTCCTGAAGACTTGTGTCCAGCAACGGTCACTTGCAAACTCTCTTTCTTAACCTGAAGATGACCTAGGAAGGTCGAAACGTTGTTCTCTCCTTATCAATAAAAGCCGTTCTCAAATAGAATGTGGATAACTCAACATAATGTCACAGTATTATAGATTATATTTTTTGTTTTACTTTATTTTGTTTAGTTTCTTTCAATGATAAATTATGCAGAAGTGTAAAACTAACGTTTTTATGTTGTTTATAACTTACACTGATGACACAGAAGCACATCATTTGAAATAGTTCACGTTGTCAATCAACAGAAGGACCACCAGCAACATGTTAATCCTTGGAAAGATTAAACAATCATAAACACTTCCACACCATGATCTTCAGAGCGCTGTTAAAGGTAATCTCCTCTAAATGTGTGTTTTGATTTGTACCAAAACGAGTCATTAATAAGTTCAAGCTGTTCCAAAGAATAACTAAAGAGATTTATTTGGTACTTAATGTCAGTGTCAGAGACTGTTTGTGTAATGAAGTGTTTTATATCATGAAAGACATAATTTAATGACATTCGCGCACGTGTGTTTGACTTGGTTTGTTTGTTTTGAATTTCGCACAAAGCTACTCGAGGACTATCTGCGCTACCCGTCCCTAATTTAGCAGCGTTGACTAGAGGGAAGGCAGCTAGTCATCACCACCCACCACCAACTCTTTGGCTACTCTTTTGCCAAAGAATAGTTGGATTGACTGAAACATTATAATGCCCTCACGACTGAAAGGGCGGGCATGTTTGGATGTATAGGAGATCCGAACTCGCGATCCTCAGATTACCCTTATGCACCTGGCTATGCCGGGCCCGTTTTAATTTGGAATACATTGAGTCGTTAATAGGTTAATTCACTTTCAAAGACTGACTAATGACATGTATGTAGTATTTAATGTTACACTTAGATATTAAAACTCACACTACAGCACGTGACCCATAGGTTGCTAGTTGAGCACCCTAAGTACTTACAAGTGCTACAAGTGTTGTGTAATTGAGTGTAGGAATGTAAAGAGCGTGCTTAGATGTTTGATTATAAATATAAAGAGAACCACAAAATTTTTATTAGTTTGTTTTTAGTAGCATCTATTTCTGTAGAGGGCATGCTTAGATGTTTGATTATATTTACACAATCCCCTTCAAACATGTGGTCAGCTATTGGACAGTTACTTCTTTTTTTTTCTTTGTGAACCTGACGATGACCGAAAAAGGTCAAAAAGTTGTTCGCTCCTCTACATAAATAAATTTCTCAAACAATACCAGCCGTTTTAAAATATATACTTTTCTTTACAAGTTGTTTTTCTCGTCATCATGGATTAAAAAAAAATGTGTTTGTTTTTTCCCCAATAACACGTAACTAAATACATGAAACCCAGTTTATGTGTGTCTGTGTACGTATGAAGACCTTTTCACATCTCAGAACACATCAGTTCATTATATACGTATGGACAACACAAAACCACCCGAGCAGAACATTTAATATACTGAAACGAAACATAAAAACTAAAACAATTTAAAGTTTCTATCTTACAGTAAACCAAAGATCTTAAAAAAGATAAATACAATGGAAGCTATACCCGTTAACGAAATAAATACAAAAATAAACAGATACAATGGACGGTACATGTAATTGAACCGATGTTCAAAAACATAAAAACAACACACAATAACAATATATTTGATATTATTACTTTTACTTTAACACTTAAAGTATCACACAATATTACAGTTTGTTTTTATCATAACTAGAAAATTGTGTATCCTTTCAACTTTAAAACACAGAAATAGATGCTGCTAAAAACAAACTAATCAGAAAACAATCGTGGTTCTCTTTATTTTTATATTTCATGTAATACAAACATATATATACGTTTAAACTTGTATATGCAGAATAAATCTACAGAAGAGAAACATCTCAAACTTGTTTCTCTGTGATTTACACCAACAAATCGTTACATTCGTGATCGTGAAGAACGACCCTTTTATTTACACTCTAGGTACAAATTGTTAACTAAGTTTAAGAGAAACTGTCTTTTGTATAACTCTACTTTTAAAATCTTCACTTTTCAGTTTTATATTTCTCTTTTCATTTTCCCTTTCTTTCATTACGTAATTTAACAATTGATTGAGCAGTATTGTTTCACTTCTAACCAATATAAATTGTGAGATAAAACAATAAAGTTGAACCACGATACTATTAAATATCTGTATGTAGTAACTATGGAGACGAAATATTAAAATATAAACCGAACTGTGCGAAGAAAGAACAAAATCTTTATGGTCAAAGGCTGCTCACCTCGTATTCCCCGTGTTCTTCGGCCATTACAGTTTGTAGGTATAATGTTTTGCATAAATATTTTAAATGTGAATTAAATTCTTGAAATGAGAAACAAAACATTTACTTTACTCTACAACCTATGAGAAGGTTAGCGATTACTGGGCTGTTTTACATCACGTCGTACTGGAAAACTTTGAAAAAGTAAAAATTTTCCGAAAGAAAAAAAAGATTCAGTTTACAGCAAATACTGCAGGGGAAACGTGTTCAGGTTGTGCTGATTCAAACAGTCATTTTGTATCTCTTAAATGTGCTACACTTTGTTAAAGAAAACCCACCAGTTTTTCTTTTCTTAAAACTATACTTATAAATTACATCATTAAAATATAATCAAACCTTCAGGTTCAGTCCAGGTTCTTGTTACAAGAAGAATACTTAAAATTATATCTGTGACAAACAAAGGAATTTTATACGTATCGTACTTATTTTTGTAATTGTCTAAATCTAGAATACCAAAAGTGGAAATTTTAAATAGATTTTTGTTTGTGGTGCCATTTGATAGATATGCCATAACTTATTTATTGTTTCGGTCACATACACTGATAGATACAGATATACATGCCATATTATAGTAAGATTAGAAAATGTGACGTTATTAATTCTTAATATTGGACTTACCAAACATATATATCTTCAACACTATATAATGCTCCAATTGGTAATACATAGCCGATACTATGTTGTTGTATTATTAATTAACTTTGCTTTTACTTCGTGATTTTAGTAAATTTATGGTAATTATTTTTACAACAATTACGCTAACAACTTAATATACTGTGATGGTTTACACGGTGTCTTCTCATCATCAGACAAATGTCTACAACACTTGTTATTAAGTTTTCTCAAGCATTTTTGTTGATTTTGAAATTTCACACAAAGATACATGAAGGTTATATGCGATAGCCGTCCTCAATTTAGCAGTGTTAGACGAAAGAGAAAGCAACCAGTCATCACCACCCACTACCAATTCTTCGGTTACTCTTTTTCCAACAAATAATAGGATTGACCGTAACATTATCACGAACCCACGGGAGTAAGGACGAGCATGGTTGGTGTGATGGGATTCGTACCTGTGACCCTCAGATTACGAATCAAGCGCCTTAATCATCTGGTCATCTTTGTAATGTTTCCTTAAGTAATAATTTAAGGATCATTGATAAGGATATTAAATTTGGTAAAGTGGTCAAGAATAACCACTTTTTGGTTAAGTGGTCATTTCGGGTAAGAATAACAATGGTACTCTTGGATGTGGTTCTTTCTATTTTTGTTTTTCACATATTACGACTGGATAATACATATATATATATATGTATAAACACACATATATATAAATCTACAGACGACATGTATGACTTGTCACATCTCAAACTTTTTCCTCTGAGATATACACCAACAAACGGTTATACACTTAATCGCGAAGGGCGACCCTTTATTCATGCTCTAGCTACAATTTGTTGAAAAAGTTTAAAGGAGAAATTGTTTTTTAAAACTCAACTTTGAACATCTTCTGTCTTTTCCAACTGCTATCCCTCACTTGTCTGTTTTATATTTCTGTCTTCATTTCCTTACGTCATATATATACAACAATTGATTGACAAGTATTGCTCAATACAAACTGAGAAAGACAATAATGAAATTGTTGGGAGTCTGTTGATAGAAACGGTCATTTTCTATCTGTTAAACTTGCTACTGTTTATTGATAAAAACAAGTTTGTTTTATTTTTTTAAACTGCGTTTCTTAAAGCACCCCGCTAGTGCAGTGGTATGTCTCCGGATTTACAACGCTTAAATTAGGGGTTGGATTCCCTTTGGCTTCACTGTAAGAAAGCACACACCATTTTTTATAACTAAAATTTACATCAATAAAGATACAATCAAACTTTCAGGTTAGTCCAAGTGAAAGCTGGGTTCTTGTCACAAGGAGGGTACTTAACATTCTATCGATCTCAAACAAAGGAATGTTATAAGTATCGTATTTAGTGTTATAATTGTATGATTATAGAATACCAAATGTGGGAATTTTTAAATAGATTTTGATTTGTGGTGACATTTTATAGATATGCTATGATGTATTTATTGTTTCTGTAGATAGATACAGATATAAACACCATCTTATAGTAAGATTAAAAAATATGACGTAATTCTATATATTGAATTTACCAAAAATATTTTTATTCAACATTGTAACATGCTACAGTTGTTAATATACAGCCTATACTATGTTATTGTATTATTAATTAACTTTGCTTTTTGTTCGTGATTTTAGTAAAGTTTGATAATTATAATTATATAACCCACAACAACTTAATATTCTGTGATGGTTCACCTGGTGTCGTATTATCATTACTAAAATGTTTACGACATTTCAATTTCTCAGCTGTGTATGGAACATTTTCTCACGTTGGGTGATACTCAATTAAGGGGCATTGATAATGTGGTTGAGTTTACAACAACAAGCAATATTTTGATCAGGTAGTTATTTTAGTTAAAATAACAATTTTAGGTAGGATGTTGTTGTTTTGAATTAAGCACAAAGCTATACAATGGGCTATGACTCGTGACTGGGCGGTATACTGTAGCGGTCAATCCAATTATTTCCTTGTAAAACAGTGTTTCGTGAGTAGTGATCACTTGGTACCATTCCTCTTTTCTTTCACTGCTAAATTATTGTTTAAATTTGGCTAAATGCTAAATTTAAACAAACCAACAGTGTCTTTAGACAAATCTGATAAGCTAAAATGTGACGTAATGGAATGTTATTGTTGAGTGGTTCTTAACAGAACACTTTCTATACAAACATGGAACATCAAACATAGTAAACTAAAACTCTTTTGACACACCTACTCTAGAACAACCCTTTATTTATAACCTAGGTATAATTTGTTAACTACCTTTAAAGGAGAAATTGTCTTTTTTATAACTCAACTTTGAACATCTGATTTTTCCCACTGCTATCTCTCACTTATCTGTTTTATATTTTTGTGTTCATTTTCCTTTTTGTTCGGTACAGCGGTAAGTTTACGGATCTACAACACTAAAATCACGCGTTCGATTCTCCCCTGTGGACTCAGCAGACAGTTTGGTGCGGCTTTGCTATAAAAAACATACACGTTCTCTTTAGGTTACGTCACGTATTTACACAACAATTTATTGACGAGTATTGTTACGCTTTTAACCAATACAGACTGTTAAAGACAACAATAAAATGGAGCTATAATATTATTGAATATTTGCATATAGTAACTAAGGAGACAAGATGTTAAAGTTGGAACCGAACTGTGCGAAGAAAAAGTAAAATTTTGTAGTCGAAAGTTTCTAACATTACATTTCGTAGGTATTTTGGCCAGTACAATTTGCAGGTAAAGTTTTGTATAAATATTTTAAATGTATATTCACATGAGATTATTATATAAATCTGAATTAAATTCTTGAAATGAAAAACAAAACTTAAACAATATGTAGGGAACATTCATGTTACTCTACAACCTGTGAGAGGCTTAGTAATTAGGGTAAGCAAACATGGGGCTGTTTTTGATAGTATGGCACTGAAAGATTTAGAAAAAGTGAACATTTTATGAGAAAAAAAGATTCTTCTTACGGCAGCTACTTGATTGTGCTAATACAAACAATCATTTTTTTATACATTATGTGCTGCTGTTTATTGAATAATTTGTTTGTTTGTTTTGGAATTTCGCACAAAGCCACTCGAGGGCTATCTGTGCTAGCCGTCCCTAATTTAGCAGTGTAAGACTAAAGAGAAGGCAGCTAGTCATCACCACCCACCGCCAACTCTTGGGCTACTCTTTTAGCAACGAATAGTGGGATTGACCGTCACATTATACACCCCCACGGCTGGGAGGGTGAGCATGTTTAGCGCGACGCGGGCGCGAACATCTCTGTTATCTCTCTAAATCTTAATTGCTGTTAACGACACATCTTTTATCAGTAAAGTTATGCTTCTAATCTTTACTTTGTTCCACAGATTTATTTGATAATACTACTACCCTAACCCTGATTCTTCTGCGTACGCGAGTTAAATAGAACCAGTCGGTGGTTTCTGAACTACTGCACTACACGTAACATTTAAGCGTTATTAATGGTAATGTTGGCCATGTAAATTCAAATATTACGTAACAATAATTCTGGTCATGTAAATTATGTACTGTATTTGAAGTTTTTATGAACTGCACCTTCGTGGAGTTTAGGATTATATGAGATTTCATTAATATATTTTAAACGTGTGGTAAAAGTTTGGTGAAACGGAGAGCGCTTAGAGACAACAGTTGGTTCGTTTCGTGTTACATAGATAACGTACCCTCTTTTGTCTCTGTACTGGTAGTTTTGTTAATAATATTAGCTATAGTATCTAATTATATTACTTTTTTTAAATATTTATTTATTAGTAAATTTTAGTTATAGATTTTGTTTCGCATTATCAACTTAATATACGTATTTAGGACTAACCTGAATCTCCTAGGCTGGTCTATCCTCTTGAGATGTTATTGAGATTAAGGCCGAAAATAATACTTTTTATAAAAAAAAAAACCGTTAAAAAAAGACATTTAATTATCTATACTTATTAAAAGGTTTATTTGTTGTTTTTTTAGAATCACTCTAAGTAGGTAGCTTGCTTTGATCTTAAGTCAATATTAATGTAATTTGTACAACAAAGCTATTGTATGTATTATTAATAACTATTAGCTTGTGTGTACCTCTTGATGTACTTTTTTAAAGTTACATTTCACATTATGTGCAAGTTATTCAGTAGTTTAATTAATACCTTACGTCTAGTTCATTTAAGTGGTTTAACTGCTCGTGTGTAAATTAAATACAATGACTTTGTGTAATTTATAATAATTTAATCACTTACGTATACCTTCCAAGTTGAAGATGTTTTACCACTTATCAAATTTGTGTGATAGGTGTAAGTAGTAATTTAAGAATATTTTAAACTTTGTAGAATTTAAAAGAAAATTGTTATTACCCACTGGTATTTAATATAAGGAATGAAAATACAGCCATTAATTCATTTATATAAGCCTTCAAAGTATTATTTTAAAATACCTTAAGATACACAAAGAACAACACAACTCTGAAGGATGCGTTTTGATTTCTAGTGTCTTACTAAAATATTTTCATCATTATTCAAAGTATGTCTAATTCGTAAGCATTTTGAGTCTTGAGTTATTTTATTTACAGGACTGGTTATGTAAAACTACATTATTCCTCAAAATGTACGAGCAAAAACTGGATGTTCATAATAGAATGTCTCCTACTACATTGCAGTCTGTTTTCAGTAAGGATGCCCCACTCAAACTTTACTACTTGATAGGTTGAGGTAAGTATTTGAGAATAATACGAATCTTATTTTATTTATTTGTTGTGCCTTGCTACGATGGGTTTAGTTTTAAACCTTACCTACTTGGTACTATATTAATTACTCAATTTAGCTCTTGTTACATGGAGCTTAAACATCATACTGCTATTGTTCAAGCAGTTTCAATATCATTATTATTACCGAAACCAAAGGTAAACTGGGGTTATGTTTGCATCCATGTGTGTGTGTGTGTTTATCAGCAATATTTCTCGAAAACATTTGGGTAGATTTGAACGAAAGTTAGTATACAATTGGACTATGACCCAACTCAGAAGTGATTAATATTTGGAGGGCCGATGTCAAAGATAACAGCAAGTTCACGAAAAAAAATCATATTTGTTACCATGGAGACCGATTTTGTACACTACTTTTGTTTTATATCTTATTCAAAACGAACGGATTTGTTGAAACTTTGTAATCATGTAGAATATCATTACTTTTTGGTGTTGAAAACGACAAACATTCAGACACATTTTCAAATGTTTCAAGGATTAAATATGGTCAACGCCATTCAGGTACTGGTATTATTATTTAAAAAATCAATATTATTGTTTTATTATTGACTGAGTTAAAGGTATTGCGTTGAGCAGGTTACAAAATCGTAGTTTAGAATGCACTTGATTACTGATAAATTTAACGCCATCCTTTTGTTTCACTTTAAAACATCCTGTACCGAGTTAGTAACATTGTTAGCACTTGGTTGAATGAGGCCTTACAACAATAACGTTATTTAAACAAACCTGTTTCTAAACGATACAAAACATGGAAACTTACCAACTTGTCGGGATCAATATAAACCAGTGAACTAAATATTTAGTTTGTGAGTTATTTTTATACAAGCATGATCATGTTTTGTTTATAACAAGAAACCTTGACTATACCATTTCTTTCCAACCTGAGAATAAAAGATTTAGTCTCAATTGTTAAGTTGGTTAAGAATAACGATATGGATGTCAGATATATAAAAATTATAAAGAATGGATATATGAAGTTCAAATAGCAAGACGATGAAGAATATAGATCTTGGTGAGAAGTGGTCGGTAATACAATGAATAATAGGGATTTGGGTGTCAAATAGTTAGCAAGACGATTAAAAATAGAGACGTGGATATCAAGCAGTCGGTAAGATAATGCAAAATGGAGATCTGATAGTTAGAAAAGAGATGAACAATAAATATTTAGTTGCCAGATAGTTAGTGAGACGATGAAGAATAAAGATGTAGATGTCAAACAGTTAGAATAATGATGTGGAAATCAGATAGTTATAACAATATGAAGAATAGACATATGAAGTTCAAATAGCAAGACGATCAAAAATACAGTACTGTGGTCTTTAATACAATGTATAATAGGGATTTGGGTGTTGTATAGAAAGAAGGACAAAAATAGAGATTTGTGTGTCAAATAGTTAAGACGATAAATAATAGAAATATGGATGTCAAAACAGTTAAAACAGAGTTGAAGAATAAAAATATAGAATCCAGATAGTTATAAAGATATGAATAATAGATATATTGATTTGATATAGCAAAACGAAGAACAATAGAGATGTGGATGGGAAGTTGTGAGTAACATAACAAAGAATAGAGATCTGGGTATTAAACACATAAAAGGACAAGAATAAACATTTCAGTGTCAAATAGTTAGGAAGACGAGGAAGAATAGAGATCTGCATATCAAATAATTAAAAGTTGTATGTCAAATAGTTATAAAATTATGAAGCATAGATTTGTGACGTTCAAATAGCAAGACGATGTCAAACAGTCGTTAAGATAATGCAAAATGGAGATCTAAAGAATTAATAGTTAGAAAAGAGGTGAAGAATAAAGATATTGAAGCCAGATAGTTATAAAGATATGAATAATAGACATATGAATATCAAATTGCAAGGATAAAAATAGTTTGTTTGTTTGTTTTATTGGAATTTCGCACAAAGCTACTCGAGGGCTATCTGTGCTAGCCGTTTCTAATTTAGCAGTGTAAGACTAGAGGGAAGGCAGCTAGTCATCACCACCCACCGCCAACTCTTGGGCTACTCTTTTACCAACGAATAGTGGGATTGACCGTCACATTATATGCCCCCACGGCTGGGAGGGCGAGCATGTTTTAGCGCGACGCGGGCGCGAACCCGCAACCCTCGGATTACGAGTCGCACGCCTTACGCGCTTGGCCATGCCAGGCCTTTCCCATTGCTACCCCTCACTTATCAGTTTTATTTTTATATATCATTTCCTTCTTTTTGGCTTACGTCACTTTGTTACAACAACTGATTCAAGAGTATAGTTACACTTGAAACGAATACAAACTGTGAAGAAAGGCAACAATAAAGTTAAACCACAAAATTACTGAATATTTGCATATAATAACTATGGAGACCAGACATTAAAATAAAAGCCGAACTTTGAGAAGAAAGAACAAAATTTTATAGCAAAAATTACCCACCTTACTTTTCATAGGTATTTCGACCAGTACAATTTGTAGGTATAAAGTTTTGTATGAATATTTTAATTGTATATTCACATAAGGTGATTCTAAAATCTCAGTTAAATTCTTGAAATAAGAAACAAAAGTCAGACAATTATTAACATTCATTTTACTCTGCAACCTGTGAGGCTCAGCAATTAGAGTTAATATATACTGGGATATTTCAGATAGCGTTGTACTGAAAACTTTAGAAAAATGTGTAATTTTCTAAGACAAAAATATTATTTTATACAGTAATTAATGCAGTGGAAAACTGTTCTCATTGTGTGAAGCAAACATTATTTTTGGTCTATTAAGTGTGTTATCGTTTATTTATAAATTAAGAGTTGTGTAACTTCTTTCCTTAAAATTATATTTACAAATTACATCAATAAATATATAAGCAGATTTAGTCCTAGTGAAAGTCTGGTTCTTGTTATGAGGTCAGAACTTTAAAACTCTGTTCTTTGATTAACAAAGGTTTGTCGTACGTATCGTAATCATCATCAGTCAAATGTCCACGATATTTTTCTTTCTAAGTTCAATCAGATATCTTTGGAATGTTTCCTCACGTTGGATGATAATGAATAGGCTTTGATAAGGAATTTAAAAGTGGTAGAGTTGTCAAGAATAACGACCATTTTGATCAAGTAATTATTTTAGTTAAGAATAACATTGTTATTGTCGGACGATGTAACATAAATATTTTTATTTAACGACAGTACTTTTAAAATATTTCTTCAGGGCTTAAACGATAAGGACGAACATTAGGGATAAAATCATAAGAAGTAGAAAAGGCAGAGTTCTTTATTTTCGTCATAAAAATGTTACTCAATCGATAAAGAGTTATTTTGTCTTTCACAAGAAGGTCCTTTAGGTGTCTGTATTGTGATTTGAAAGTGTAAACTATGTTAGGTACATAGAGTTTACGTGGTGGAAGAGAGAACTGAAGACCTTTAGCTATCACTGATTTACACTGATTATTTATGTTATAATTACATAGGTTAACAATCTGGTCGCCAGGATGAAACAAGGAATGAATGCTGTTAATCAGTCAATTCAGCCTCAAATTTTGGACATGTTCACACTGCACAATTTGTCTTCGTTCTATTAGTTCCACTTGTTCAGTACATCGGTGCAATCAACACTGGTATCAATCATTCTAAGGTTAGTACAGAACACTTTGAACTTTTCCAGTAAAATTTATGTTCTGTTGATGTTTTGTACGAAATTCTTGATCCAACTCCACCAAACATGCTCACCCTTTATGATGTCTGTGTGGGGGAGGGAGAACATTGTTAGGGTCAATCTCACTATTCGTTTGTGAAAGAGTGGTTAGTGGATGGTGATGATGAGGTACCTCTATTCTTTCACTGCTAAATTACATACGACTAGCGTTGATAGCCCTCGTGTAGCTTCAGCCCAATGTAAATCAAAGCAATAGTATCTTCAGACAAATCTGATAATCTAACAACTTTTGAACATTTTGGTTTGGTTCTTTAAAGTGGAGATACTTTGGATTCACGTTTCGAAGAATGCATTCTGAAAAAAAGCAAATTTCAAGGTTGATGATTAATGGTATAACTATATTGAAGATGAAGAAATAGATTCATACAACAGAAGGGAACAGAGATAAAGTTTTCAATATTTTACAGATTCAGTATTTAAAGTAAACAAAATCTTGATGATGAGAAACCTACTTCAGATAAAAATGTATATCTGAATGGCTGGTATGGGTACTAACACTTGTATTGTGAACAGAATGGCTGGTATGGGTACTAACACTTTTACTGAGAAGAGAGAAAAACATTTCGACCTTCAAGATCATCTTCAGATGAAGAAAGAGAGAGTTCGCAAGTGGCCGTTGCTGGACATATGTCTCAGGGACGATGGTATAAACCAGTGGTGCACAAACTTTTAGAGTCAGGGGCCACAAAAAGTGAAGATTAAAATCGTCCCACAGTTGTTTCACACAAGATGGACATCACATTTAAGAACACACAAATGACGATTACATTAAAGTGTTTGCACATTATTCTGAGAAATGTTACAATACGTCAACTGTCACAAAGTCAATGCGATGGATGGTGCTGCATGTCATCTACGAACTTAGAAATGTTCAGCTTGACGTTGAAAGACGCAAGATTGCTTCCAGATGATCATCAGTCAGCTGATTGCGAGTGTTGTTTTATTCAGTTTCATATACGAGAAAGCCTGTTCACAAGTGGTGTGGACAAGTGCGTTCTCTTTCAGATTAGCAAATGTATCAGGCAACGTTTTGTAGAAGTCAAGCAAACTGTTTTCTCGGTAAATAACACGCAGTTCATCAGATGCTTCGATATCAGTAAGTTCAAGCTGATATTCTGCTGAAAAGTCATCCACTGACACACTGAACGGATCAGCAAAAAGTTTCATCAACAATCTGCATTGGTCAAAGTCGTGAGTGAAACCGTGAGTTGAAGGATTGGATCAAAGTATCTAGCTTCCCAACATAAACTTGTGTGTCAATGTCCTGATTCTTCTGTAGCTGTGACTGAAAAGTGGGAAAGTGCGCGAAGTTGCCTGATGTTGTTTGCTGCCAGAATAACTGCAACTTTGTCCTGAAAGCTGAGGCGTAATTTGCAAGCTGACAGACAAGCTGATTTTTGCCTTGCAACTTCAAATTCAGATCATTCAAGTGTTGTGTCATGTCGACCAGAAAGGTCAAATCAGCTTACCATGTTGGATCAGTCATGGAAAGTATTTCTATCTTTGTTCTTGCTTCTGAGGAATTCTGTCAGTTCATTAATCAACTCAATAATCTTCTGAGCATCTTCCCTCGACTCAGCCAGCGTACTTCACAGTGATACACAAGGTCACCATAGACTTAATCAATTTTTTCAAGAAGACTTTGAAACTGACTGTGATTGAGCCCTCGTGATTTGATGAATTTAATGGTTTTCGTCACTAACGCCATCAGTGCCTGAAAACGAAGTTCTTTAATGCACAGGTTCTGTTGGTGAATAATGCAGTGCAACTTCACCAACTATTGTTCTGCTTTCCTCAATGCTTCATCAACAGTGCTACCAGCCCGCTACTTTCTCCGGTCATGGCTGGTGCTCCATCATTGTCACACTTACCAGTTTCGTGAAATCCAATGAAACACTACTATACTACTGTCTCCTCGAACAGAGCAGACCCAGTTGTCTGACCCTTCATGGAACCATGCTGATTTGTTCCTCTGTGATATCAAACGATGACGACACACCATGAAAAAAAAAACTAGTTGCTGTGCTGTTGAACTGATGTCAGTCGACTCGTCTGCTGCTAAAGAGAAGTAAACAAAGTTGGCTGCTTTATTTGAAAGCGGTCTTGTCACATCTGCTGAGAGGTGTGAAATTCTTCACTGAACTGTCGTACGATTCAAAGCCACCATCTGTAGCTTGCGGACTGCTTCCGGACACAACTTTTCCGATACAGTAATCATGCATTGCTTGACAAAATAACCATCAATGAACGGTTGGCCAGATTTCGCTATCATCAACGAAATATCGTAACTGACCTCACATGCTGCACCTAAATCTGCTGACTGCTTTGAGAAAACGTTCTGCGACTGCCGCAGAGATTCTATTCGAGCTGTTCGTTTATCAATGACTACGTTGTGGAAATCTTTATGCTTCGACTCATAATGACACTTTATATTGAATACCTTCGCCACTGCTACTGTCGAATGACACAGCAGACAAATCACGTTCTTCTGTTCTTAAAGAAAACAGTACTGTGCAGTACAATCATCATGAAACTGCCGGTTTTGTCATCAACTTTTCTTTTACGATTAGCTACCATTTTGTGACGAAATAATATCAAAATAGGGCTCGTAAGTAAATCTCGAAGAACAATTGGAACGCGTGAGATTTCGTAATTAAGGAAATATTACGTCATTAAGCCAAAGATTATATGCCTATGCATTAACGAGATTTTCTTATTAAATTTTCTTTATTGCTCGACACAAATATGGAACCAGTGCCTAATCTAATGCATATTCTTCTATAGCGCTTAATCTTCGCGAACTCTAAGTGCGCGAACTCTCTATGTTTGAGTTTCCTGTTGGACATCGCGGGCCTGATTTTGTGCACCACTGACATAAACAGATACGGAAAGTTATTTACCCGTTGATAAAATAAAACGTGGTTATTTTGCTGTCGAAATAAGGGCAAACTGCTATCTGCACTGTCGTGCATAGAAACAACAAAAACCACAAGAAGGTCTTTCCCCGAATTTTAGTTAAGCTATAGCTAGAAGAAAGGCCGAATTTACACCCTGAACTGGTCTCGCGGGCAGATTGAAATTTTTACTATGTGACTAAGTATCGGGAATGTATTGCTCGTGCTAACTAGACACTGCTAGACAGATCACAGCCAAAAGGAACTTGCTTGATCGATGTTCATAGGTGTCCGCGACACACGCTTCAAAACCACTGTCGTAATATTTGTCTGTCCATTCTGTCATTGTTAATTTGTTATGTTGTTTAATAGTATTACATACAAAGTAAATTTTACTTTGCAGGTAACATGTTTTTACCAAACAAATGAAGACAACATGTACTACTCAGTGAACCTCTTTATTGAATCAATAAATGTCAGCACAAATATATATTATGTGTACTGAAAGTTTGCCAAATTTCATACAGATACACGAGTCGTATCGATACAGTCCTCTCGAGTTCTTCATGGTAAGTACTCGTATGTTACTCTTTTACCAACACATTTTTAATATTTAGTGTTTGAATTAATTAAATACAGAAACAGACAAGGAAAGCTATTCAACCATTGATGAAACAAAACATGCTTATTGTACTGTCAAAACAAGGGCAAACTGCTATCTGCAGTGTCGTGTATGGAAGCGTTATAAACCACGAGGTCTTCCCTCCAATTTTAGCTGAGCTATAACTAGGAGAAAGGCCGAATTTACACCCTGACAGGCAAACCGTAATTTTCACTTGGGGCACTCAACCGTGCGACTAAACATTACTAGTACATCTGTTCAATATATATGCCTGATTGACAACTTTACGTAAGTATCTGTAAAACATACATATCGTGTTGACTACTTTCCTGTAACCACTCAACAACATACATTCCTGGTTTACTACTTTATTAATAGCTTTGAACAACGTACATTCCTGGTTTACTACTTTATTAATAGCTTTGAACAACATACATTCCTGGTTTACTACTTTATTAATAGCTTTGAACAACATACATTCCTGGTTTACTACTTTATTAATAGCTTTGAACAACGTACATTCCTGGTTTACTACTTTATTAATAGCTTTGAACAACGTACATTCCTGGTTTACTACTTTATTAATAGCTTTGAACAACGTACATTCCTGGTTTACTACTTTATTAATAGCTTTGAACAACTTACATTCCTTGTTTGCTACTTTATTAACAGCTTTGAACAACATACATTCCTTGTTTGCAACTTTATTAACAGCTTTGAACAACATACATACATTGTTTACTAATTTATTAATAGCTTTGAACAACATACATTCCTTGTTTACTACTTTATTAATAGCTTTGAACAACATACATTCTTTGTTCACTACTTTATTAATAGCTTTGAGCAACATGCATTCCTCGTTTACCACTTTATTAATAGCTTTGAACAACATACATAGATACCTGGTTGACTAAATTACCCTGTACAACAGAACAACAGAGATACCTGGTTCACTAAATTACCCTGTACAACTGAACAACACAGACACCTGGTTCACTAAATTACCCTGTACAAGTGAACAACATAGATACCTGGTTCACTAAATTACCCTGTACAACTGAACAACATAGATACCTGGTTCACTAAATTACCCTGTACAACTGAACAACATAGATACCTGGTTCACTAAATTACCCTGTACAACTGAACAACGTAGATACCTGGTTCACTAAATTACCCTCTACAACTGAAGAACATAGATACCTGGTTCACTAAATTACTCTGTACAACTGAACAACGTAGATACCTGGTTCACTAAATTACTCTGTACAACTGAACAACGTAGATACCTGGTTCACTAAATTACTCTGTACAACTGAACAACGTAGATACCTGGTTCACTAAATTACCCTGTACAACTGAACAACATAAATACCTGGTTCACTAAATTACCCTGTACAACTGAACAACATAGATACCTGGTTCACTAAATTACCCTGTACAAGTGAACAACACAGATACCTGGTTTACTAAATTACCCTGTACAACTGAACAACATAGATACCTGGTTCACTAAATTACCCTGTACAACTGAACAACATAGATACCTGGTTCACTAAATTACCCTGTACAACTGAACAACGTAGATACCTGGTTCACTAAATTACCCTGTACAACTGAACAACATAGATACCTGGTTCACTAAATTACTCTGTACAACTGAACAACATAGATACCTGGTTCACTAAATTACCCTCTACAACTGAACAACACAGATACCTGGTTCACTAAATTACCCTCTACAACTGAACAACACAGATACCTGGTTCACTAAATTACCCTGTACAACTGAACAACACAGATACCTGGTTCACTAAATTACCCTGTACAACTGAACAACGTAGATACCTGGTTCACTAAATTACCCTGTACAACTGAACAACGTAGATACCTGGTTCACTAAATTACCCTGTACAACTGAACAACATAGATACCTGGTTCACTAAATTACCCTGTACAACTGAACAACATAGATACCTGGTTCACTAAATTACCCTGTACAACTGAACAACATAGATACCTGGTTCACTAAATTACCCTGTACAACTGAACAACAGTAGATACCTGGTTCACTAAATTACCCTGTACAACTGAACAACATAGATACCTGGTTCACTAAATTACCCTGTACAACTGAACAACATAGATACCTGGTTCACTAAATTACCCTGTACAACTGAACAACATAGATACCTGGTTCACTAAATTACCCTGTACAACTGAACAACATAGATACCTGGTTCACTAAATTACCCTGTACAACTGAACAACATAGATACCTGGTTCACTAAATTACCCTGTACAACTGAACAACATAGATACCTGGTTCACTAAATTACCCTGTACAACTGAACAACATAGATACCTGGTTCACTAAATTACCCTGTACAACTGAACAACATAGATACCTGGTTCACTAAATTACCCACTGTACAACTGAACAACATAGATACCTGGTTCACTAAATTACCCTGTACAACTGAACAACATAGATACCTGGTTCACTAAATTACCCTGTACAACTGAACAACATAGATACCTGGTTCACTAAATTACCCTGTACAACTGAACAACATAGATACCTGGTTCACTAAATTACCCTGTACAACTGAACAACATAGATACCTGGTTCACTAAATTACCCTGTACAACTGAACAACATAGATACCTGGTTCACTAAATTACCCTGTACAACTGAACAACATAGATACCTGGTTCAGATACCTGGTTCACTAAATTACCCTGTACAACTGAACAACACAGATACCTGGTTCACTAAATTACCCTCTACAACTGAACAACACAGATACCTGGTTCACTAAATTACCCTGTACAACTGAACAACACAGATACCTGGTTCACTAAATTACCCTGTACAACTGAACAACATAGATACCTGGTTCACTAAATTACCCTGTACAACTGAACAACATAGATACCTGGTTCACTAAATTACCCTGTACAACTGAACAACGTAGATACCTGGTTCACTAAATTACCCTGTACAACTGAACAACATAGATACCTGGTTCACTAAATTACCCTGTACAACTGAACAACACAGATACCTGGTTCACTAAATTACCCTGTACAACTGAACAACACAGATACCTGGTTCACTAAATTACCCTGTACAACTGAACAACATAGATACCTGGTTCACTAAATTACCCTGTACAACTGAACAACATAGATACCTGGTTCACTAAATTACCCTGTACAACTGAACAACATAGATACCTGGTTCACTAAATTACCCTGTACAACTGAACAACAGAGATACCTGGTTCACTAAATTACCCTGTACAACTGAACAACATAAATACCTGGTTCACTAAATTACCCTGTACAACTGAACAACATAGATACCTGGTTCACTAAATTACCCTGTACAACTGAACAACGTAGATACCTGGTTCACTAAATTACCCTGTACAAGTGAACAACACAGATACCTGGTTCACTAAATTACCCTGTACAACTGAACAACGTAGATACGTGGTTCACTAAATTACCCTGTACAACTGAACAACATAGATACCTGGTTCACTAAATTACCCTGTACAACTGAACAACATAGATACCTGGTTCACTAAATTACCCTGTACAACTGAACAACAGAGATACCTGGTTCACTAAATTACCCTGTACAACTGAACAACATAGATACCTGGTTCACTAAATTACCCTGTACAACTGAACAACACAGATACCTGGTTCACTAAATTACCCTGTACAACTGAACAACATAGATACCTGGTTCACTAAATTACCCTGTACAACTGAACAACAACATAGATACCTGGTTCACTAAATTACCCTGTACAACTGAACAACATAGATACCTGGTTCACTAAATTACCCTGTACAACTGAACAACATAGATACCTGGTTCACTAAATTACTGTACTGAACAACGTAGATACAAAATTACTCTGTACACTGAACAACGTAGATACCTGGTTCACTAAATTACCCTGTACAACTGAACAACATAGATACGTGGTTCACTAAATTACCCTGTACAACAGAACAACAGAGATACCTGTTTCACTAAATTACCCTGTACAACTGAACAACATAGATACCTGGTTCACTAAATTATCCTGTACAAGTGAACAACACAGATACCTGGTTCACTAAATTACCCTCTACAACTGAACAACACAGATACCTGGTTCACTAAATTACCCTGTACAACTGAACAACACAGATACCTGGTTCACTAAATTACCCTGTACAAGTGAACAACACAGATACCTGGTTCACTAAATTACCCTGTACAACTGAACAACATAGATACGTGGTTCACTAAATTACCCTGTACAACTGAACAACATAGATACCTGGTTCACTAAATTACCCTGTACAACTGAACAACGTAGATACCTGGTTCACTAAATTACCCTGTACAACTGAACAACATAGATACCTGGTTCACTAAATTACCCTGTACAACTGAACAACATAGATACCTGGTTCACTAAATTACCCTGTACAACTGAACAACATAGATACCTGGTTCACTAAATTACCCTGTACAACTGAACAACATAGATACCTGGTTCACTAAATTACCCTGTACAACTGAACAACACAGATACCTGGTTCACTAAATTACCCTGTACAACTGAACAACATAGATACCTGGTTCACTAAATTACCCTGTACAACTGAACAACATAGATACCTGGTTCACTAAATTACCCTGTACAACTGAACAACATAGATACCTGGTTCACTAAATTACCCTGTACAACTGAACAACATAGATACCTGGTTCACTAAATTACCCTGTACAACTGAACAACACAGATACCTGGTTCACTAAATTACCCTGTACAAGTGAACAAACACAACACAGATACCTGGTTCACTAAATTACCCTGTACAACTGAACAACATAGATACGTGGTTCACTAAATTACCCTGTACAACTGAACAACATAGATACCTGTTTCACTAAATTACCCTGTACAACTGAACAACATAGATACCTGGTTCACTAAATTACCCTGTACAACTGAACAACATAGATACCTGGTTCACTAAATTACCCTGTACAACTGAACAACACAGATACCTGGTTCACTAAATTACCCTGTACAACTGAACAACACAGATACCTGGTTCACTAAATTACCCTGTACAACTGAACAACACAGATACCTGGTTCACTAAATTACCCTGTACAACTGAACAACATAGATACCTGGTTCACTAAATTACCCTGTACAACTGAACAACAGAGATACCTGGTTCACTAAATTACCCTGTACAACTGAACAACATAGATACCTGGTTCACTAAATTACCCTGTACAACTGAACAACATAGATACCTGGTTCACTAAATTACCCTGTACAACTGAACAACGTAGATACCTGGTTCACTAAATTACCCTGTACAAGTGAACAACACAGATACCTGGTTCACTAAATTACCCTGTACAACTGAACAACATAGATACCTGGTTCACTAAATTACCCTGTACAACTGAACAACATAGATACCTGGTTCACTAAATTACCCTGTACAACTGAACAACATAGATACCTGGTTCACTAAATTACCCTGTACAACTGAACAACATAGATACCTGGTTCACTAAATTACCCTGTACAACTGAACAACACAGATACCTGGTTCACTAAATTACCCTGTACAACTGAACAACATAGATACCTGGTTCACTAAATTACCCTGTACAACTGAACAACAGAGATACCTGGTTCACTAAATTACCCTGTACAACTGAACAACACAGATAGATACCTGGTTCACTAAATTACCCTGTACAACTGAACAACATAGATACCTGGTTCACTAAATTACCCTGTACAACTGAACAACATAGATACCTGGTTCACTAAATTACCCTGTACAACTGAACAACAACAGAACAACAGAGATACCTGGTTCACTAAATTACCCTGTACAACTGAACAACATAAATACCTGGTTCACTAAATTACCCTGTACAACTGAACAACATAGATACCTGGTTCACTAAATTACCCTGTACAACTGAACAACGTAGATACCTGGTTCACTAAATTACCCTGTACAACTGAACAACACAGATACCTGGTTCACTAAATTACCCTGTACAACTGAACAACGTAGATACCTGGTTCACTAAATTACCCTGTACAACTGAACAACATAGATACCTGGTTCACTAAATTACTCTGTACAACTGAACAACATAGATACCTGGTTCACTAAATTACCCTGTACAACTGAACAACATAGATACCTGGTTCACTAAATTACCCTGTACAACTGAACAACATAGATACCTGGTTCACTAAATTACCCTGTACAACAGAACAACAGAGATACCTGGTTCACTAAATTACCCTGTACAACTTAACAACGTAGATACCTGGTTCACTAAATTACTCTGTACAACTGAACAACGTAGATACCTGGTTCACTAAATTACCCTGTACAACTGAACAACATAGATACCTGGTTCACTAAATTACCCTGTACAACAGAACAACAGAGATACCTGGTTCACTAAATTACCCTGTACAACTGAACAACATAGATACCTGGTTCACTAAATTACCCTGTACAACTGAACAACATAGATACCTGGTTCACTAAATTACCCTGTACAACTTAACAACGTAGATACCTGGTTCACTAAATTACCCTGTACAAGTGAACAACACAGATACCTGGTTCACTAAATTACCCTGTACAACTGAACAACGTAGATACGTGGTTCACTAAATTACCCTGTACAACTGAACAACATAGATACCTGGTTCACTAAATTACCCTGTACAACTGAACAACATAGATACCTGGTTCACTAAATTACCCTGTACAACTGAACAACATAGATACCTGGTTCACTAAATTACCCTGTACAACTGAACATCATACATGCCCAGTTGACTACTTCACTGGTACATCTGAACAACATACAACTTTAAATGATAATTATAAATCTGTACGAACAATTTCACTCAGATATACTTTAGACTTTTGTAAGATTTATTGAGTGTAAGTCACAAAGATGTGAGAAACCAATCGAAACTTTCATGTTTGTTTATATGTAAAGTCTGACAAGATTCTACATGATACAATTTACCTGTTGTTTTTAACCCTTAATCTCAGAGCTTATAGACGTGTTTTAACAATAGACAATTTATTTACTGTTTTTTTAACTTCTAATCCCAAATCATATTGTTGTATTTGTTATCTAATTCTCATTTCTTGACATAGTAAATACTCAAGCCTCGTTTTTTGTACAATTTTCTTAGAGGTTTACTTTTGACAGACTTTTTATCTCATCCTTTTATAATGTTACAGAATGCGATATCAACACCTATCAGTGAAGCCCGACTTTGAAAGCAGCTGTAGACAATATTTGATTGGACAGAGAACATTATGTACTGCTTGTTTTATACATACTGTGAACAGTGGTGTCTGTCCATCAGTTCATCTGTCTCCTGTTTATGACGGCTTCACTTCTCATGTTGAGTGTGAAAAGCTATGGATGAAGTCAAAGTACAACATTAACTTTTTAAATAACAGTAGAACAGGTATGAATAATGTTAACAACAAACAGGATATTCTACACTAACTTGTTATGAATTAATAACACTATGTATCAGAATGTAAAATGTGACATAACGGTTTGTTATTGTTAAATTGTTCTTAGCAGAACACTTACTATACAAACATAGAAAACCAAAACTCATGTAACACACTTACTCTAGAGTATCACACAGTCTTACAATTAGTCTTTAGTCACTGCTACACGAGGGCTATTTGCGCTAGTCAGCCATAATGTAGCAGAAAGACCAGATGGAAGTCAAGTAGTCATCGCTACCAACCGCCAAGTCTTGGTCTACTATTTTGTACTATTTGCTGGTGTATAACTCATCATATACCATTAGGTTCCTCGACTCAAATCACTACAAGTTGATGTATATATAAATAATTTACGTAGGTTCTCATACACTTTCTCGCACCATTTACTATGATAACTGTATTTATATATACACATATATACGTATGTACATAGATGTAGACGGACGAGAATTTAAATAGAAATGTTGATATTTTTTTAGGGTAACACTGTCTTCTCAGTCAACGTTGTACGAATGTTGATGACGAAGCTACGTATGGACAATTCCTCAGAAACTGCGCATGTCAGGTAGATATTAGTGGTTGTCTGATTTAATAACAAGCTCAGCGATGGTAAAAACTATTTTAAAATTTGAAGAAAAATAAACATATGAGTATCTAGAAAACTATGGGAAAATATCAGTATATTTAGTGAAGTATTTGTTGTATTTTTTTACTTTATAAGTAATTCTATCTTTTAAAAGTAGTAACATAGAAATTCAAGAATGTTCTGGTGCTTGTCCTGTTTGAAATTATTTAGATTTTTATTGATTACTTCAATTACCACTCCTCAACATATTTCACACTTGAACATTGATAATAAAACTGTAAACAGTTTCAGGTTTGTTTTGTTTTCTTTTAATCAATAGCTTAACCTTTTAATGTACTTCTATACATCAGAATTCCCAGATGTTAAGTGATTTATAGAACTGTGTATTCTTAAAAAACACATTAACTTATTACAATAAAATTTATATCAGGTTGTGACTGTTATACAAGATTAAATATTAATATGAATAGATACAGCTTAAAGGATTTTCAAAATCTATAAAATAAAAATCAGTCCTAACCTCAGAATCACTAGAAACAAAAGTCCACGAAACGTATTTGGGATTTTATTGGAAAGAAATGTAAACAGCTTTCCAAAGGAAAATAAATGTCAGAAGAGAATAAATAACTGTTTTTATAGGAAAGTCATCAAAGCTACTGCGCTTCTTTTCCGTTTACTCGGAATCACTTATCTTCTGCATCAGTCCTCATGACGATACTCACCTAGAGAGGGAGTACATGGTAACTAACGCCTTGTTGTAGTCCTCCAAGTAAGTATTTCAAGTCTGATTTTATATGAACGGGGAAAACAGAAAAATGTGGGTGTGGTTCTTACTGGCCATAAATCTGTTATTTTCACATCACTTCCAAATCCTTGACAGTGCTGGATATTAAACCTTACGGTCCGTCCAGTTACTATTATTTCTGTATCTTACACAGTTCGTAAGTTTGTGTGTGTGTTTTCTTATAGCAAAGCCACATCGGGCTATCTGCTGAGGGGAATCGAATCCCTGAATTTAGCGTTGTAAATCCTAGACTTACCGCTGTACCAGCGGAGGGGGAATTTACAGTTCGAAAACTGTCTGACAGAATATTTATTAATCATTTCTCTGGTATGTCAATGTATGTATAACCACAACTATATGGCTATAATTCGTAAGTCTCCTGAACTGACTAAAAGAACAACAGTGGGAAATTATCGTTACTTAAACTTAAGTCAAATTATTTACCCACAAACTAACTCAGTGTAACATCTAAACTGGTCATCACCAACCATCGCCAAATCTTGGGCTACTCCTTTACTAACGAATAGTGTTATTGAAGGTCGCATAATGACACCTCAACGGCTGAAAGAGCGGCCACGAATAGTAACTAAGGAGACAAGATATTAAAATGAGAACCGAACTGTGCGAAGAAAAAACAAAATCTTATGGAAGAAAGTTTCTAACACTGCATTTCATGGGTACTTCGTCCAGCACAATTTGTAGGTATAACGTTTTCTATAAATATTTTAATTGTATATTCCCATGGAAACATTTTATACATCTGAATTAAATTCTTAAAATAAGAAACAAAAGTTAGACAATTAGTAAGTAACATTAACTTTACTCCACAACCAGTGAGAAGCCTAGTAATTACTGTTAGCAAATACTTGTCTGTTTTCCATAACGTCGTGTTGAAAAGTTTAGAAAAATTGAACATTTTCTATAAAGAAAGAGAATCTTTTACGACACGTACTGCATGGGAAAGGTTTTCGGACTGTTCTAATATACACTATATTTTATTATCTGTTAAATGTGGTACCGTTTATTGAAAAATAAGCTTTAAACTCCATTTCTTAAAACTGTATCTATAAATTATATCAATAAAAAGATATAATCAAATCTTCAGGTTTAGTCCTAGTGAAAGTAGGGCTCTTGTTATACGAAGAGTACTTAATATTCATTTCTATGGAAAAACAAACGCTTGTTGTTCGTATTGTAGTTACTTTTAAAATTATCCGAATTTAGAATGCTAAAGTGAGAATTTTGTATAGTTTTTTCTTAATAGAGACATTTGATAAATAGTGACACACTGTATTTATTATTTCGGTCAAATAGACACAGATATGCACGTTATGTCGTTTATGTAATAGTGAGATTAGAAAATATAACTTAATTAATTGTTTATATTGGATTTACCTAAAATATATATCCTGAATGTTATATAATGCTGCATTTGTTAATATGTAGCGTAAAATATCTTACATATTCCACATTCACTATTTAAAGGAAAACAAAAATAATACATTATTTCTACCTAAATAACTAAAATACATTGCTGAAATAACAATTATTTAATCAAAACTAAAATATATAGAAAGTAAATTTCTAAAAATAACAAAATGCTGTACATATATTAAATGGAACGATTTTAATGAAGACTACATGATATTTGGTGTTGGTTAAAGTTGTTTGATGTAGATGGTTTCTTTAAGTATGAATTCCAGATCAGTATCATCCCTACAAAGAATATTTATATTTTATCGTTCGTGTCCTGTTTCTTCACTATGTTAGCGTATAAACGAAAACCATGTGTCACCGAACATTTCTGTGTGTTTTCATGAACAATCCCGTATTTTATTAGTTCTTACTACTAGATGGCGTTCGGCTTTCTCAGTACGTCAGGCCATGCAGTTTTCTTGGGTGAAAATATGGACAAGCCCTGAACAAAGATAAATTTGGATGTCTTTAGTCAGAAGAATTCCCTTCTGTATGATATGGGGTTAAACTTAATCTGGAACTAAAACATAATTTGTGAGTTATAAAAAGTGGTTACTTATCACCATATTGATCTGTATTTTTTATCCTATTATTAACTTAACTGTTTTTTTTATCCAACACCAACTTGTAAGCACCTTTCACATGTTGAGTGCACACCCACATATCATATTTTAAACTTTAAGTAAAACATAATTATAAATGTATACTAACAGTTTTATTCATAAATACTTTAGACTTTATAATTATGAATCATTCATTCAGTGTATGTCAAGAATTAAAACCAATCCAGACTTTCATGTTTGTTTAAATGTGAACGAGCTTCTCCAGTAGACAACCTACCTATTGATTTTTGACTCCAAATCCTATGATTGTAGTTGTTAACTAATTATCATTTCTTCACATACTAATTACTCATGTCTTGTTTTTCGTACAATTTTCTTAGTGGTTTACTTACTGCAATCTTTTTATCTTACCTTTTTATGATATTACAGAATTTGACCTGAACAACGACCACGACTTGTGAGTAACTTTCAGATGTAGAGTGCACACGTTTATATTAAATATTAAACTGTAAGCAAGAAATAATTCTAAGTCTGTATGAACAGTTTTACTCAGAAATACTTTGTAATTTATAATTTTGTGACATCCATTGAGTGTTAAGTCACAAAGAAAAAAAATCAATCCAGATTGGACAGAGAACGTTATCTACTACGTTTTATACAACATACTGTGAACCGTGGTGTCCGTTCATCTCTCTCCTGTTTATGTTGAGAATGAAAAGCTACACCAACGTGTTATGAATTAATAACACTGATTCATACATCAACATGTGACGTAACGGTATGTTATTGTTGAGTGGTTCTTAACATGACTGAAATACTCAATCATTACTTCTTGTAGTTGTTGGTATAAGGAATATAGGTTCAGAAAGTTTGATTAATAACAACAAAATATACCAATCATTCAAATTAATATAGAATTTTGTCTAATGAACAATTAATTTTATGTTTAAGGACATTAAAGTCATTTGTTGAAACACTACACGCAAAGAGATAAAGAGAACTTTAAAACGGATTGTTTGAAAAATTCTGTTTCGTATTCTATCTGAGATGTTTACCAACTTTAGGTTCCAGTTACATACACATAATTTGAACACATTTAATCCTAGCATTTCGTTACCATTATATAACAAATACTATGCTTCATATATTTTAATATAATTTATTCTCCATATGGTACAGCACTTATTGTACAGAGTTACAACGTTAAAATCATGGTTTAAATTATTCTCAGTTAACAGATAGCCAGATATGGCTTTACTACAGAAATAACACACACATAATATAATTTAATTTTATTTAATGTTATACTTGGAAAAATGTTTATTTCACAATATATTTTTCAACAAATTATTGACTAATATTTTTATTCAGACTTTTTGTACTCGATATAAAGTTAATAGTCGTGATTATATTTAAATATTGATTTCAGATATTATTACATTATTATTTGTCATGTAAAATGTTGAGTTTTGTTTACATAGTTGTATTCATAGTTAATGGTTTGTTTTGATTTACAGAATTCTACCAAATATACTGCAGCATAATTATCTGAGATAACTTGAAATTACTGGTTCAAGTGTTAATGGAAACTATAAGAAGAAACGAAGGAGAAAAGATATTTCTGTTTGTCTGCCACATTAATTGGTTGAATTCAGAGTATTAGAAATGTTTGATTGGCAGACACAAACTTTATTTTGGAAGGACAATGTAATAAGATTCGCAAAATGTTTTGTTAGGCATCGTTTTGAAAAATATTTAAAACTATACACTCATAGAAGATTATACCAGATTATTGTACATAGTCTAAAATATCTAGTTTCATACTATTTTCGATAGAATATCTTTTTGTTCTCACATAACAGCTATTATTGTTCAGTGCAGCCTTCCATTTTTGGTTCCACTAGCCTTGAAATTCTCATCTACCGCACGTTTCAACTTGGTTCATCTGCGTTGTAGCATGTAAATAAACAAGCACAACGCTTCACTGAAACATACTCTACTATCAAAGCTGGAAGCTGGCTTCCTATTTACTGTAGAACACAATCTTCAAAGTTGACAGAAAAGAAGTACCAGAAGTGTGAGGAGAGTAAAGTATCAATGGGAAATATATTTTCAGTGTAAGAAAACATCAACTTTGACACGATATCTTACCTAAAATAACAGGAATCACATTGAGAAGCTCATATTGACTTGGTGGAGGAACCTAGATGAGCAGTCCTCGGAAAGTGTCCACAAGATGCCCTCGGAGTGTGACTTCTCTTCTTGGAGGAACGCACTTGTGGGATAACGTGTAAATAACTAGGTACACTCTTTTTCCTATCTTGAAAGTACGGGTCACGACGCTGGGTGTAAAATGACATTTTTAACTGTAGATATCCGGGCTGATCCACCTTCTTTCCCATGTTGGGGGGAGGGACATCTTAGCAGATACAGCACATATAAATTTGTCCATCTTTTTTTTTCCCATGGTAGAGTGGGGAACATCTTAGTAAACACAATACATATAAATTAGTCCACCTTCTTTCCCATGGTAGAGTGGGGAGCATCATAGTAAGCACAATACATATAAATTAGTCCACCTTCTTTCTCATGGTAGAGTGGGGAACATCTCAGTAAACACAATACATATAATCAGTGTTGTCGAGAAACCCACTTGTAGAGAAATATATATGGTGTGGTGTTTGTCAGTGCAGTTTTTACATAGTATAGACCTCAGTTTTGTGCCTGGTTTTTGAATAAATTTGGTATTAACTGGAATGTCGTATTTTGTTACTAGTTTTTGCCAAATGTTGGTTATTTGTTTGCTGATGTCAGGAATATATGGTATACAGCAGTATATGGTTTCGTGATTTTTTGATTCGTGAGATGTGTTTACTTTAGTTGGTTGATTTTGCTTTCTGTCTAGGTGTTTGCGTATAATATTTTCTACGGTTTGTGGAGGAAACTTATTGATGTTGATGAAGTATTGTTTTATTTTGTCTGATTCATCGTTAATTTTATCTGGTGAGCATCGGTGTTTGGCTGTGTTTATTTGGTTTTTTAGTATGTTGAGTTTTATTTTGTTTCATGTGCTGAGTCCCAAGGAATGTATAGTCCAGTATGGGTGATTTTTCGGTGGATTTCTGTTTTGAATTGTGTGTCGGTTCTTGTAATTTTGAGGTTAAGAAATGATATTTGATTGCTTTCTTCCTGTCTATACTATGTAAAAACTACACTGACAAACACCACAAAAACGTTATTTATAAAATACAATGTGATAACTGCCACGACTTCTATATTGGAGAAGCAATTAGAAAAATGGAAACCAGATTAAAAGAACATAAAAAGTCACCTTCACTCGTTTTCGAACACTCCAAGTCAAATAAACACAACATAACCATAGAAAACACACAAATACTAAATAAAGAAACAAACATAAACAAACGCAAAATTAAAGAAGCCTTACTTATACAACAACGTAAACCCAAAATAAACCAATATAGAGGAACGCCTTTATACCTATATTAAATGTAATAAAATAAAATTACATTATATATTCAAACATCTAACACCGCCCACTACATTCCGACACCCAGTTATACAACCCCTTTCAAAGATGTGGTCAGCTTTCGGTCAGTTACCTCTTTCTTCATGAACCTGACGATGACACAAGAAGGTCGAAACGTTGTTCGCTCTTCTATGTAAAATATTTTCTCAACCCAAACGAGCCGTTTTGCATATATATTACAATTCATATAAATTAGTCCACCTTCTTTCCATGGTAGAGTGGGAGCATCTTAGTAAACACAATACATATAAATTAGTCCACCTTCTTTCCCATGGTAGAGTGGGGAGCATCTTAGTAAACACAATACATATAAATTAGTCCACCTTCTTTCCCATGGTAGAGTGGGGAGCATCTTAGTAAACACAATACATATAAATTAGTTTACCTTCTTTCCCATGGTAGAGAAGGGGGAGCATCTTAGTAAACACAATACATATAAATTAGTCCACCTTCTTTCCCATGGTAGAGTGGGGAGCATCTTAGTAAACACAATACATATAAATTAGTCCACCTTCTTTCCCATGTAGAGTGGGGAGTATCTTAGTAAACACAATACATATAAATTAGTCCACCTTCTTTCCCATGTAGAGTGGGGAGTATCTTAGTAAACACAATACATATAAATTAGTCCACCTTCTTTCCCATGGTAGAGAAGGGGGAGCATCTTAGTAAACACAATACATATAAATTAGTCCACCTTCTTTCCCATGGTAGAGTGGGGAGCATCTTAGTAAACACAATACATATAGATTGGTCCACCTTCTTTCCCATGTAGAGTGGGGAGTATCTTAGTAAACACAATACATATAAATTAGTCCACCTTCTTTCCCATGTAGAGTGGGGAGTATCTTAGTAAACACAATACATATAAATTAGTCCACCTTCTTTCCCATGTAGAGTGGGGAGTATCTTAGTAAACACAATACATAGAAATTAGTCCACCTTCTTTCCAATGATAGAGTGGGGAGCATCTTAGTAAACACAATATATATAAATTAGTCCACCTTCTTTCCCATGATTGGGTGTGGAGCATTCTTCTCAACGCGATACATCTAAACGGGTTCACCTCTTTTCCTATGATAGGGTGGGAAACATCCGAGCTAAAACATTACATCTAAAGTGGTCCACCCTCTTTCCCATGATTGGGTGGGGGGCATCCTAGCCAACACAATACATCTAAACTGGTCCACCTCCTTTCCATACCAGATCTCCAAAGAACCAGCCTGCAGGAGATTGTATGAATGGAGTTTCTCGGCCGACTAGTATATTCATTAGCTGCTATAGCTCCTTCTGAAACAAGATAAACCTTTTAACACAGTTAAGATGTCTTCTCTGTTCGTTTGCCTTAGAGATTTTTGTCTTTAAACAATTGCCATCTTGGCTCATGAGATTTCTCATAGTTCAGCATGTGTCTTCCAACAATCTTAGAAAAACTAACTTCCTATTTTCTCGTTCTCTCTGTGGTATTTAAAATTTGTTTTGTAGATTTACTAGTTTTTAATAACAGAGATTTGCTTTGTTTCTCGAATTACATTTTTTTCTATTTATTAACGTAGAAGTCCATATCACTATTTCTCTATCCTTTGTGAGAGAAGAATGTTTACACATAAGTGAAATTTCAACAGTGGCGAGGAGATGAAAGTTACGTATTGATGACGTGACAGCCACTTTTCATATATTAGTGAACACCATTATGTAGCCTGCAACTTCATTCACATCTATTTGACACTCTTTCATCCCTTCGATGTCAATAGGAAATTCAGCAGAAGGTCAGCTTGTTTGTTTACGTTCATCTACTTCTAAGGCTATGTGAACTTCCCACTGAGGACAGTATTCGACCATCTTCTCATTATGTGGGCTTAATTTCTCATGTATATTCCATTCCAGGTCTTTTTCCTTCTTTCACAATCCCGTTTGTATAAATCTAATCCTGATGTATTATTTGTTTTTCATCAGTTACTTACATCTGCATACATACTGATTTCTTTTTACACCAACTACATTTCCAGGACTATATGTCTGGTCCTCGTAGTCTTACTGATTCACTGATTAAGAATTATAGTTATTTTTACATGCACTATCTAGATTCAGAAACTGTGGTATAAATTTTGAATTTTTGGAAAGCTGACCCATTTATTCAGTTCAACTACCCAGTACACAATTACCCTGTCTTTTCCTGAACCTTCTTTGTTTGCCTCCTTGCACTTTACGTCTTCATTTCATGTCAGAAGTACTTCATAGAGATGCTGTTCCCTTTGGAATGATTCTTGTTCCATTCTGTTTTCTGCTGTGGCTTGTTCTATACAATGTTTCTTCCTCTGGTCCCACATGTCAAATAACGGATGGATTATAACCATTCTTACACATAGGATTTCTCTCCAGTTCTTGTCTCTCTAACGATCAGTTCTAAACCTGTTCAATTTCACCCACTTTGAAATCTATTCTGTTTTCTTTAGGTGTGAAGAAATTTACCAATCATCTTACAAGGTTTTACTTGATGTCCTTAAAAAGACACGAAGGTATTTAGTTATTAATCTGTGCAAAGTTTTCATTTAGAAAAGTTCCATTCACTTCGTTGGATCATTATTCCATATTAAGGTCTATATTACAAACGCCTTTCTTCCTATTCCCATCACAGAGTTCTCTAGATGCTTGCTTTTCTTCATCCACTGATGTTATAATTTATTGTTTCAAACACTACATTGTGTCCTATAATTTCAGTCACGTGGTCAAAGCGTGTACTCTACATCTTCGTTGACTTGGTCTGTAGTTTCGTTATTACATGCAAGATAGCCTTCTGTTTTCATACTCATGGAAAGAGTCCTCCAGTCATATCTTTGATGGTAGAAACCCGTTTTAGATGAATTGATAAAATGTTCAAATCCTTACTCACTCCAACCCAATACTTTATCCTCTTGAACCAACCATTTTCACTGTTTCCTATTGTGCTCGAGAAACTCGTTGTGGCTAGATAATCTATTACCGCTGTTTTGGTTCCTTCACTTTGAATCGTACCAAACCCACACCTCTCAGAAATGTTATGTTTACTGGTTGTGATACATCATTGAACAACAATCTCATCTTAAACATGTGTACCAGCATAAGCAATTCTTACACATCAGTGTACCCGACCTCTGTTCTGTTCATTGGACATGTTTGTATTCCTTACCACTGCTAGTGAATTGTTTGATTAATTCTGATAAATTCGTGGTGATTTTTTACATCAATTATAGAGCAGGTATCAGATCTTTAATTCCTTTTTAAAACACTCGACCATCATGATCCGGCATCCATCCAATGGATTTGCTGTATAGATTCTCATGTATTTGAAGCGATTAATTTGAAAACAGATCATTTGTATCATGATCTGCCTATCAAATAGCCGCTTCACTCACAAGTTTTCTGATGCGTATGTGTTCATTTGGGTAATTACGACTTATTTTTTCTTTAATAATGAAATTTCATGAGTGGAGCAGTATAGAGGGAGCTATTAAACAATAACATCATTATCCATTAATAAGAATCACGTGAGTTCAGATTGAAGTTGCCTAAAAACTAGTGTCATGCAGATACTCAAGGCAGATGTTCACAGAAGATATAATCTCTGTGTGAAATGGTAAGCGTCTAATGGAAACACATTTTCATGTAAGAAAATGTTAACTTTTTCCAAAACCAGATGTCTTCTGAACTAACCAGTTGGAGATAATAAAATGGGGGTTCCATTCTTCTTCTCTACATTTGACACAATAGTTTTATGATCTGTTAAAATTTTTCCTTCCTTTTTTTTACTTTAACGTTTTTCATGCTGTTTATTACTGTTTATTTTGTACAGTTATTAAGTAATTGTAGTTTCAAAATTCACTTCATTTAAACACGAATCTTAAATTTCGTGTTACTGTTCATACACTTTTCACCTGGGATATTTTTCAACACATTTCTCAATCGGTCTGAATTTTCTTTCTTTTCGTTTAGATTGATGCAGTCTTAATCTGTCTACTAGTGAAGTAATTTCTTTACTGGAGGTAATAGCTGTAATGGAAGTCCTTATGCCTTTGAGTCGCACTCACTTTCACATCTGTTACTGAGTATAACAGAATCAATGGAACCTTGTATCCATCACTCAATACCTATAAGATCCTACAGTGTGTTCTTTCAATACCCAAGTGTTCTGATAGTTATCTAATCAGTGAAATACTCAACCTCTGTACACATTTACCACCCATCTCAGAAAGAACAGTCATAACTTTTTTGGTCTCCAATACCACATCGTTTTGCTTAGATAGTAAATTAATTCTATTTCACTCAGTCCACACCTGCATCTGTCCTTTTGATAACACATTTATGTTCAGCTCAAACTTAATTTCCAGTCCTTATCGTTCACAAAATACCCCCTCTAAGTACTTCCCCTTAAATATCACTCATTCATCAAAAGTACTGGACCAACCAAATAGTATTAGTTGGTTAAGACACCCCTGTCATATCTTTTTCAAAAGGTTGATTCCAAGGTGGTCTGGTATAGAAAGGAGACAGACTGGTCTAGATGCACTGTGTTGGCTAGGCCATGGGAAAGGTGGACCAACCATCATATCTACAATTAAGGATGCCATCCTCTTTTTTGACACCCAGTTTAGTGAAACGTACTGTCAACGTGGGCGAAGACTGTATCTGGTTATGAGCGTTGTCCCACATGTGTTTTCCTCTGGGTTGGGATGTTGCACTCCAATAGAGATGCATTTGGACACTTTCCGAAGGGTGCTCATCACTGTTTCCTCAACCAAGTCAGTGTGAGTTTAGGTAAGATATCGACTCACACTTCTGGTACTTCTTTTCTGGGAAGCGGCTGCGACAGTAGAAGTAGTCACGTTCCTGTTGAAACCTTGGATAGGTGGAACTAGTGTCGGCAGAAACTGAACAGTAAAGCCATCTTATGAGAAGTGGTATCTATCGGAAATATATTTACGGTGTATTAGAAATATTAAGTTTTCATAAATTCACAATCAACGTACAATAACTTTTTTTTAAAGAAATATAGACACTACAGATGAAAAGCAAAGCTGAAAATTGACATTACCAAAACTGTATTCAAATTTTATGTGTGTAATCTAGTGTATATATAAATAACTATAGATAAACGTATTTATTGGTCCTTCTGTTTGTAATTTCAAAAGTAGAATTATTTGGTTTTCTTTATACAAAATACTTACCGTCATAACTTATCAGTATGTTTAACCTGTAAAGGCAGATCACAGATATAATGACACATTTAAATGATATAACAGTAATATCTGATTCTATGTAGTCCAAAACATCAATTATGGTAAAGATATTGTTGAAACATGTTATTCAGAAGAGATTCAAAGAGACTATATCCACATGTTCAGATTATTTATTGATACGAATAATTTAAATCATGTATATGTTTTGCAACAAAATTTTATCAAAACTGTTGGTGTGTTGTATTAATAAAATTATAAAAACAAGAATTAAAGTCTGAATTATTTAAACAGTGAACAGACAGTTTGTTTGACATATTTTTATTGCATTGGTTCTTGACCAACATGAGGAATGCCTTTACATTTGTTAATTTCAATACGAGTATGTACTGAAAATACAAAGTACAAACTAATTTACATTTTATCGTATCTTTTTATAGTGCTACTATTATTAGATAGGCTTGTTTAAAAGATTCTAACAAACAAGTTTTTAAATCTTCATAACATGTTCGATCCTACCTGATTTATTCAATACTAAATTATTATTTAACAGAAACTGATCAAGAAAGCATTTCTATATTTACTGAAATATTAAAATTGTTCGTGTATGATGATTTAATACATTTTATATTTTTTTAGTAGGATGCACAGGGTTCAGAATGTTATATTAAAATAATTTTGAATAACCAAATCAACATCTTGAATATAAGGTTCCAATGGCACAGTACCAACATTATTTGTAATTTAGTTGTAACTTAGACTTTGTCACATTTGGGAAAGTATGTGACGGTCATGAAAAATAATCATGTACATGGATTGTGAAGATATGTTCACATGAAGGACTTTTCAAGATGGAGATAATCCTTAAACTTGAATTAAGAAACAAGGCAACATTTTCAACAACTTTCACTAACACTATCTTATTGGTATAACTTAATTAACACTATATTAGTCCTGTAGGGCCAGATGAGTAGTCGCTTGACTCCCAATTTGAGGGTGACGGGTTCGAATCCATATCCCACCAAACATGCTTGTTCTTTCAGCCAAGTGACGATCAATCCCACTATTCATGACTAGCTGAAGAGTTGGCAGCTTTTTACTGCTAAATTAGGAACGGCTAGCGGAGATAACCCTCGTGTAACTTTGAGAACTTCTATTCCAACCTTGCAACAATAACCGCAGACTAATTTAAAATTATATATTCAAACATCTAACACCACCCTCTGCATTCCGACACTCAGTCACACAACCCCTTCCAAACATGTGGTCAGTTACCTCTTTCTTTGTGAACTTGACGATGACCGAAGATGGTCGAAACGTTGTTCGCTCTTCTATGTAAAATATTTTCTCAACCCAAACGAGCCGTTTTTTACATATATATTTCTCTACAAGTGGGTTTTCTCGACATCAATGGTACTGAAAAATTATATGAACACCTAACAGCTCTATTCAACTTATCATTTTCAGCATCACTGTTTCTGGGAAGGCAGCAGTAATTTTAATGTTCTAGAAAGAAGGAAAGCCAGCAAATAAACCAAACAGTTACCGCCTGATTAGTCTAAGTGGCTGCATAGGAAAAATATTAGAAAGAATAATTAGTAACCGACTATTTATATACTTAGAAGTAAATTTAAAATTACTCGAAATTCAAAACGTATTTAGAAAATATAGACAAACTACAGACTACCTAATCAGATTAACTGAAACAATTACAGACAGCTTTAACAAAAACGAATGTACTTTAGCTTGCTTTGTCGACATTGAGAAAGCATTCGACACGGTCTGGCATAACGGATTACGTCATCGGTTAACGGAAATGGATTTATTCCAGGGAATTATTCACTGGCTATCTAACTTTCTGGAACAATAGAACGTGTAAAGTAGATGTGAATGGGGCCCACATCTTTTCAGGTAAAAATAAAGGCACCTGATAATATAATAAAAATCTACAAAACATACATTAGACCTATAACAGAATACACATTACGTTCAAAGATTTGGCTTGTTTGTTTCTGAATTTCGCGCAAAGCTAGTGGTCCCTAAGTTAACCAGCCGTGGGGGGTGTATAATGTGACGGTCAATCCCACTATTCGTTGGTAAAAGAGTAGCCCAAGAGTTGGCGGTGGGTGGTGATGACTAGCTGCCTTCCCTCTAGTCTTACACTGCTAAATCAGGGACGGCTAGCATAGGTAGCCCTCGAGTAGCTATGTGCGAAATTCCAAAACAAATAAATAAACCCTAAGTTATCAGTATAAGACTGTAGGAAGTCAACTAGTCATCATCACCCACCCATGTTCTTGGGCTACTATATTATACCGTATAGTTTTCACTTTAAACAGAATTTATACACTGGTCTGAAGGTCAACATAACAAACTACAAACACTGAATATCTACAATCACCTAGTGTATGACTTCTCTGAATTCTAATTCATTTCTATTCAAATGAATACTTCACTGTAAATTAATGAACTAATTGTTTAACTGTATGTATATCGATGTACCTAAATATATCTTAGTGTAGTTTACTGAAACTTAACTTTATGTTCCCTCCAGCTAACACCTAAATTAAAACATTGAAAACATAATTTAAAATCATGTATGTTTGTATGAAATAACTTTTAAAACTCTGTTTATTTTATGGTTTTCTATAAAAATCAAGAAAAGTTGAGCTGTTATGTTTGTTCGATTTCAGCTTCGATTCAAGTTGTTTTCTTCGATTTCAATTTTCCAGTTCAATTCAGTTTTGATTTTAATTCCAGTTTTTGAAATTTTTTAAAATGGTTATTACTTTCTACTGCACCATTGTGCACTCTTTTTGTAACTTGTGACCTTATTATACATTACATTCACACCTTTTTGAAAGAAGATATCTTTCTCATCTCCATGTATAAGTTTTTATAGTTAACCTTTATAAATTCCACACTTAGTAACATTATCTATTTTTCCTTCTACTCTCCTGTTTCTTTTCTCTTTCTGAAGGATGAAGCACCGAGTTTGTCTCCTCCTATTCATTATCATTTTGCTTCTGTTCAGTTACAATCTTTTAATACACATTAAGACAAGTTTAAACTCTTTAGTAATGCCATTTTAGAGTACTCGAGTTTTCATTGCTTTTTTTTACAGCCAATCTAAACATCTTTTCCAACTGATGTACTGGATGCCATCTGCTTTTCACATTTCCAAGTTACTTGAAGTTCAACTTTAGGATTCATTGCACACAATTTGACGTTAAGTTTGATCAAATGATTTACGGCTTGTTCCTGTTCTGCTTCACATATCAAAACACTAAATCTATGATCTAGATATAACGATGCCAGTATTACTTCATTTTAAGAAGTTTTTCCTAACTTTCATTAATTCTGTGATGTTGTGAGCCAGCAGACGTTTGATTATGGATATTTCACTTTTACAAACAAGCCACACTTTATAGAAGTCTCCAGGAGTTAAATTTTCTTCTTGTAACTGTACTGTAGCTTTTTAGCCGGTTCTAATACGAGTTTAATTTATTGTAATTTATTTCAGGATTGAAGAGAATGTTTTCAATTATTTCAATAAACGGTGGAAGTTCCAAGTTCCACTAAACGTGAGATCACATCACATGTTGAGCACTAAACAAGTTCCACTAAACGTGAGATCACATCACATGTAAAAGCACCAAGTTCCACTAAACCACTAAACGTGAGATCACATCAGATGTTGAACACCAAGTTCCACTAAACATGAGATCACATCAGATGTTGAGCACCAAGTTCCACTAGACATGAGATCACATCAGATGTTGAGCACCAAGTTTTACTAAATGGGAGACCACATCACATGTTGAGCACCAAGTTCCACTAAACGTGAGATCACATCATATGTTGAGCACCATCGCATCTCCCGTCCACAATAAGCATATGATATTTCTTTGTCTTTGAAATATTCTTCATAGCTGGAGTTCGCAGCTTTTACGCCTGAGAAATAGTAATTGCACACAGTTCTTTTACTGCAAGTTGGAAAGTGTAAGCAGCACATTTAACAGAAATAACAGTCTAGTTTAATATAGTTCACTTATATCACTTTCATCACTAACAGTCTAATTTCCTTCATCGGAATTAATTCCACAACTTTAACTATATTTCTAACATTATCAGTAGTAATAGAATACACTCAAGTTATGTTTCGATATTTATAACTATTTCAATGATGTTTTTTTTTACCAGAATGTATATAAGTTTGTAACAGCTAACGTTTTATTTGAAGAAAGTCGCTATCAATGACTTAGACATTAATGGCTAGCACAGACCTATCAAGACAAGATGAGATGTTATTTTCAATGAAAACATCTGTTTTGCAGCTCTTCACTTATTTGCTTTACAATTTCTATAGCTTTTATCATATAAATCTACTATTGTGTCAAGAACATTTGTAATTGATCACTTTGAAAACACACTCTCCTCTACTGTAGGAAAAGGTCTCAAATTTAGAGTCACCAACTCTAACATAGCATTATGAAACCTTTTATGTCCATTGCAATATTTATCGTTGAAAAACAACTCGTGAATAGTTTTCTACGCTTGGTGTCGCTGTGGTCTTGAGTCTTCTCATATTGCAGTGGTGTTTTAGTTTGTTTTAGCAGTTTTCCATTGTCAGCAAACTGTGATGCAAAACCTAAATTTAGGTCTGACAGAGGCATATTACTCACATGCATGATAAATAATATAGGGCTAACAACCCCTCCCTGCGAGACTCCTGCTTCAGGTGAAAAGGACCCCTATTCACCTCTACTTTGCACATTCGGTTGTCCAGAGAGTTGGACAGCCAGAGAATAATTTCCTGGGATAAAGCAATTTCCTGTAACCTACGTCGTAATCCATTATGCCACACTGTGAAACGCTTTCTCAATATCGAGAAAGCAAGCTACAGTGCATTCATTTTATTAAAACTGTCAGTAATTGATTCTGTAAGTCGAATCAGGTGGTCTGTAGTTTGGCGGTTTTCGAAATCCGTTTTGAATTTCGGGTAATTTTGAAATTTCTTCTAAGTATACGGAAAGACGATTACAAATTATCCTCTCTAATATTTTGCCGATACAACTGGTTAGACTAATTGGGCGGTAGTTGTTCGGTTTATTCGCTGGCTTTCCTTCTTTCTGGAACATTAATATTATTGCTTCCTTCCAAGAAGGCCCGGCATGGCCAAGCGTGTTGAGGCGTGCGACTCGTAATCTGAGGGTCGCGCGCATCGAAAACATGCTCGCCCTTTCAGCCGTGGGGCGTTATAATGTGACGGTCAATCCCACTATTCGTTGGTAAAAGAGTAGCCCAAGAGTTGGCGGTGGGTGGTGATGACTAGCTGCCTTCCCTCTAGTCTTACACTACTAAATTAGGGACGGCTAGCACAGATAGCCCTCAGCTTTGTGCGAAATTCAAAAAAGCAAACAAATTTCTTACGGGAAAAATTGATTCGGTTAATGAACTGCCTTCTGGAACGGATTAATTTCGAGAACCGAGTTGCCATTGTATTTGTAAATACTTATCTGTTGTCGTTTATAGTTAAAACAATGGTTTAAACAATGTATTACGTAATATTTTAAAAGTAATGCTTTTTTTCACAGTGTCTGTGAACATTTTCTGAAGGTGACGTCATCAAATTGTAAGAAGCGAAAGTGTGTAGATGAAAACAGAAATTTTAAGCCAGAGTGGGCGGAATATTTTACATTCACCGTTAAAGGAGGTAAATCTTTATATATTACCTGCAACGTGTTACTCAGTCATTACAAAGCCAGTAACTTGAAACAACATTATGAAACAAATCACAAAAACGTATCGTCTGATTATCCACCTAAATCATAATTACAGATAAAACAAGTTAACTGTGTTAAAATCATCAATAAATAGCCAGCAGACACTGTTTACAATGTTCAGTAAGGAAGTTGATACAACGACTGAAGCTAGTTCTGTTATATCATGGAATATTTCTCGTACTAAACGCCCATATTATCATGGTGAATTTGTTAACAAGAATATCGCTGAAGTTACTGCAGTGTCACTTTCAAATAACACAAAACTTCAGTGATTAACAGCACAACCAGTAGCTTCACGCCACACTAAAGAGAGACGTATCTCCCAGATCAGCACTGAAGTCGCACGCAAAATGATTTAAAGAATTCTCTTGCATTCAGCTTAGCCCTTGACGAATCTACAGACATACAAGGCAACTCACAACTGGCGGTATTTATTCGTTATGTTTCCTCTGATGTAACTGTGAAAGAAATGTTGGACTTTCTGGCACCAAAAAAAAACAACTCGTGGTGTTGACATTAAATATGCGTTTGACAGAACAAATACTGATATTCCACTGGGTAAACTCGTCAGTGTGCAACAGATGTAGCACCTGCAATGGTGGGGAAAAATGAAGGATTAATTGCACTTATGAAAAGTGATCCCAGCTTTACAGAGTTTCTCCTTGTTCACTGTATTATTCATTGTGAACATCTGGCAGCCAGGTACTTCAAGCTTGATTTCTAACCAATACAAACTGAGAAAGACAACAATAAAATGTAAGCATAATATTATTGAATATTTGCATATAGTAACTAAGGAGACGAAATCTTAAAGCAAGAATCGAACTGTGCGAAGAAAGAACTAAATTTTATATTCAAAAGTTTCTCACCTTGCATTTCATGGGTACTTCGACCAGTAGAATTTGTAGGTATAACGTTTTATAATAATAATAATAATAATAATAAATTTATTAAGCAATAAATTAGACACAAAAAATCAAATATCAATATAAAACCATCAACAAAGAGTTAACTCGTCCTGTGATGGTTAAACACATAATAAAGTAAAATCAAAACTTACAAAATCAATATAAAGTTCCCAGAATATTATCATCAGTATTTAAGATCCATTGTTTTAAGTATTTCTTTTGATTAACACGATTAATAGAAGATCTTATACTATAAGGAATAAAATTATGAATACGAGGTGCCAAATAAAGATATTGATGAAGTGTAACTGTTTTACGTGGTGTGGGTACATTAATTGGAAAAAAAGATTGAAGTCGTGTAAAATATGAAGTGACTTTAAAAGGCCTGTTAAAAGAAACATGCAATGTAGATAAAGCTAAAAAATATAAATAAAGTTTATCATATGAAAGAGGGGAGTTAAATTTACTGAAATCGGTATCAAGCCTATGAGTAAAAATAAGAGAGAAAACACTTTTTTGCAACTTGTGAATAGGAATTAAAAAAGTCTTATATGTGCCACCCCAAATTGAAATACAATATTGTAAGAAAGATTGAAAGAGAGCATAATATACACTTAACAAAATATGATAAGGAGCACAATGACTATATTCAAAAATTAGCACAGAACTATATTTTAATTTATTAACTAAAGAATTAATATGAAATTGCCAATTTAATTTTCGATCTAAAATAATTCCTAAATATTTAACAGAGGAAACTTGAGTCAATTTGGGACACTTACAATTAGGGTAAGTATAACAATCACTAGAATGATAAAAAATAGAAGGAAAAGCTGGAATGACACCATAAAGGTTAAACTGAAGAAGAAAAGATTTAGATATATTTAAGGATAAGCCATTACAGAAAAGCCAATTTTTAATTTTATTAAGATCACTAGAAATAATGGCTTCATTAATTAGATTTGGCTTACTATAAACAACAGCAATATCATCGGCATAGGCTTGGATATCTCCAAAAAACTGTTGGTAAAGAATATCATTTATATAAATGAGAAATAATAAAGGGCCCAGAACAGAACAGAATTGTATAAATATTTTAATTGTATATTCTCATAAGTTCTTTGTATGAATATGAATTAAATTCTTGTAGTAAGAAACAAAAATTAGACAACTAGTAAGTAACATTTACATCACTATATAACCTGTGTGAAGCTAAGCAATTAGGGTTAGCAAACTTTGGGCTGGTTTACATTATGTCATACTGAAAACAAAAGTGAAAGTGAATATTTTATAAGAAAAAAGATTCCATTTTACAGCAAGTACTACGGGCGAAAAGTGTTCAGATTGTACTGATATAGACTATTTTTTATCAATTAAATGTGGTATCATTTGTTGAAAAAATACTTTTTAAGAAAAACTCCATTCCTTAAAACTATATAAATTATACCATTAAAGATATAATAACATTTTCAGGTTCAAGTCCAGTGAAAGGTCGAATACTTTTACAGAGTTAAATCTTATGTTTCCTACAACACTTACAAAAGAAATTTCGAAAGGTAATAAAATTGTAATTAAAATGTGTAAAAATATTAATTATATGGTTCAAAGTTTCGCCGGTTCAGTAAACACTGTAGGACACTGGTTCCCAACCAGATAACATATTTTTTGTAGGCCATGTAGGGTTTATGCAACTTTTAGTTTGTTGTAATATTTTTTTCTTTTCCAAATGTTTCGTTTTTGTTTACATATCATTAAAAACTAGTTATAAAAATTTTTTTGGCCACCTTCACCTTTATTCTTAACTAAATAATCACTGTGAGGTCTGCGAGAACATATTAAAATTTTTTAGAGGTGCGGTTTATAAAAAAGGTTGGGAACCACTGCTGTAGGATCTGAAGTCGCAGGTGTTTCAGTGCTACTGCTCATCCATTTTATGTATGTCGAATTTCGCAGCATATGTGTATGAAAGTGTTATTTGTGCACTTGCTCATAAAATTTACTGTTATCTTGTTTTAAAGTTGTCAAGTTTTGAATGCGGTGTTAAATTTATCTTAGTTTAAACAATAACACAAATGCAGTAGGCCTACCAACGTATTTGCCTACAAAACTACACTACTTCGGCTAGCGTACATTACTGTATAATGTATACATGCATATTACTATTTATTCATTAATGTTTACATTTTGTTGTATTTCTTAAAACATAGAAAGTAAATGAGAAATACGTTAATTTCAAGGGCTCCATGAATTATAGTTTAACACTCCTACGAAAATTGGGGCCTAATAGGCCCCAGAGCAACTTGAAAGGTTATTAATATTAGGCTAATAATTTTGTATTTAAATGAAATTGCCATTAACTGACCCTATCCCTTTATATTTTAGGAGCAACTTGAAAGGTTATTAATATTAGGCTAATAATTTTGTATTTAAATGAAATTGCCATTAACTGACCCTATCCCTTTATATTTTAAGGAGCAATAATATTTTGACTTTTCAGACATTTGCGAAATAATATTTAAAATTTTTTTAAAACATCCACTAAGGGTATTTTGGGGCCTATTAGGCCCCAGATCGAAAAACATAAAAATGACTTTATTTATTTCCTGAATAATTCTAGAACAGGCCTGGGCAACCGAAAAAAGCAAATTATAGTAAAAATATATTAATTTTACAACTTCTTTTCAAAAGATGGATATTTAGAATAATAACTCTACTTGTAAAAATATATTAATTTTACAACTTCTTTTCAAAAGATGGATATTTAGAATAATAACTCTACTCCAACAATAATTTTAGACGGTCCTGATTATTGCCTAGTTTGCCCACGCCTGTTCTAGAACATTCTAGAAACTTTACAGAAGTATTTAGAATAATCTAGAATATTCTTGAAGCTTCTAGAATATTCTAAAAGAATCCACAAATCCTATATATACAGGAGCTGAAATCTTCAAACCGTGTCAAAATGATATCTTTTGATAAGCTGTACATTTACTGACAAAACCATCCGACGATGAAAGTGAACATGATAATTTCGAAGACTACTCTGAAAGTTGTGATGATGATCCTTCTGAAGCCGAAAATGATGAACAAATCGCTCCGTACCCTTCTGAAAGTGAAGAAAGTAATCAAGAAGATTTTACTACGATGCCAGTGAACGAACTTTTGTCCAAAGATAAGAATTTTAGTTATTCAACAACACCTTCAAGGATCAACAGGAGAACCGCAGCTCTCAATATATTCAATGGGAACCCAGGCATTACAAGGCAAGCTGCTCCAAGAGTCTCTACACCATTTGAAACATTCAAAATTTTCATTTCTGATAATATGATGGAACAGATCATTCACTCAACAAACACCGTCATGAAAGAACCAATTTTGAAGAAGACCTCTGGAAATGGATCGCAGCTAATCTTTTCCTTGGAATAAGCAAATCCAAAATGCATCGATAGACGAAATGTTTTCAACCGAATTCGGTTTGCCATTTTGCGAAAACTGATTACACAAGACAAATTCAAAAAAATGAGCTCAAAATCAGATTTGACATCCACTCTCAAAGAAATAGAGAAATCAAAGATGCCGCCATCTCTGGAGTCTGGAATTTTTTCATTGAAAATTGCAAAAACAGTTACAACCCAAGCGAATACCTGACAGTGGATGAACAACTATGTAACGGAAATCAAGAACCTTCCTGCCTCCTGAAATAAATGCAAAATCTAGAGAGTTATCACCAAAGTTTTTCTACCATGACGACATCACTCTTCTCAGGCACTCAGACAAACCAGGAAAATATGTGATACTACTGAGTTCTCAGCATCAGTCTGGTGAAGTAGAAGAGAATGGAAAGCCCGAAATCGTCAATCTTTACAATGCAACGAAGGCAGGTGTCGACCCTCTCGATCAACTGGTGAGATATTATACAAGAAAGAGGCGATCAAAGCGCTGGTCAGTCTGCATATTCTATAACATTCTAGATCTTGCTGCGTACAATGCTTTCGTTCTATACTCGACAAAACATCCAGAATTTCTTCGTCAACATAAATCAAGAGCCAGAAGAGAATTTATACGGCAATTGGTGCTTGAAATCAAAGAAATTTACTGCAAAGATAATGACAAAACAACCTCATGTGAACCGCCTGCAAAGAGGGCAAAAAGAGGACGATGCCATTTGTGCGGCAGATCAAAAGATAGACAGTCGAAAATTGTTTGCTCAAATTGTAAAAAAAAAATGTTTGTCAGAGCCATTTTAAAGTTGTTTGTAATGATTGTTGCTAAATCACTAAGTTTCTATTGGAAAAATATATGGGGCCTGATAGGCCCCAAAATCACTTTAGTGGATGTAAATATTTTTTTCCTAGGAGTGTTAAAAAACCACGAGTATCACCCAATCTTACACTTTGTTTTTATCACTGTTAGTAAACGTGTATATCTTTAAACTTTAAATGCTTGTTTCTTAGCAGAATCTATTTGTTTACTTTAATATAATCTTAAAATATTTGTGGTTCTCTCTATTTTTATATTTTATATAATACACGCATATAGTGAATATAAATAAATATATATAAAGGTTAAAGTCGTATGTACAGAATAAATCTACAGACGATAAAAAACTTGTCACATTTAAGATCTACACCGAAAAATCATCATACACGTGATCGCGAAAAAAACCTTTTATTTATAATCTAGGCACAATTTCTTTATTAGATTTAAAGGATAAAATTTCGTTTTCATCACTCAACTTTGAATATCTTCTGAGTTTTCCCATTGCTACCGCTCACTTATCAGTTTTATTTTTGCATCATTTCCTTCTCTTTGGCGTACGTCATTTCATAACAACAATTGATTCAAGAGTATAGTTACACTTGAAACCAATACAAACTGTGAAGAAAGGCAACAATAAAGTTAAACCACAAAATTACTGAATATTTGCATATAGTAACTATGGAGACCAGACATTAAAATAAAAGCCGACTTTGAGAAGAAATAACAAAATTTTATAGCAAAACATTACCAACCTCACATTCCACGGATATTTCGACCAGTACAATTTGTTGGTTTAAAGTTTTGTATGAATACTTTTATTGTATATTTACATAAGATGATTCTAAAAATCTCAATCAACTTCTTGAAATAAGAAGCAAAAGTCAGACAAGTAACATTCACTTTACTCTGCAACCTTAACAAGTACTGGGCTGTTTTCGACAATGTCGTACTGAAAAATTTAGAAAAATTGGTCATTTTTTAAGATAAAAATACTATTTTTACAGTAATTAATGCAGTGGAAAACTGTTCTCATTGTGCGAAGCAAACATTATTTTTGGTCTATTAAGTGTGTTATCGTTTATTTAAAAATTAACAGTTTTTAACTCCTTTCCTTAAAACTATATTTAGATATTACATCAATAAAGATATAATAAAATCTTCAGATTTAGTTCTTGTGAAAGTCGGGTTCTTGTTATGAGGACAGTACTTTAAAATTCTGTTCTTTGATAAATATAGGTTTGTCGTACGTATCGTAGTTATTTTTATAATTGTCTGAATTTAGAATACCAAAGTGGGAATTTTATAGATTGTTTTGTGTGGTGCCATTTAGTAGATAGTGAAACAATGTATTTGTTGTTTCGGTTACATAGATACAAATATGCACGCCATGTCCTTTAGATAATAGTTAAATTAGAAAATATAACGTAATTAATACTTTATATTGGATTTACTAAAATATATATTTTTTAGTATAAGATAATGCTGCTTTTTGTTTTGTTTTGAATTAAGCACAAAGCTACACAATGGGCTATCTGTGCTCTGCCCACCACGGATATCGAAACCGGATTTTAGCGTGTAAGTCCGCAGACATACCGCTGAGCCACTGGGGCCAAAGGAGAGCATATTTGGTGTGACGTGGATTCGAACCCGCGACCCTCGGATTACGAGTCGAATGCCTTAACCACCTAGCCATGCCAGGCCAATAATTAATGGGCTATCTGTGCTCTGCCCACCACGAGTATTGAAACCCAGATTTTAGCGTGTAAATCAGCATACATACCGCTGAGCCACTGGGGGTCGATAATTCTGCAATGGTTAATAGATAGCCTGTACCATGTTGCTGTATTATTAATATACTGTGCTTTTAGTTCGTGATTTTAGTAAATTTAGGATAATTATATCTATATAACCCACAATAGCGACTTAATAAACTGTGATGGTTTACTTGGTGTCGTCTCATTATCAGTCAAATGTCTACGATATTTTTCTTTCTAAGTTCTCTAAGGTATCTTTGAAATGTTTCGTTACGTTCGATGATAATGAATTAATAGGTATTAATAAGGATTTTAAATGTGCTTTTGTTGTAAAGAATAACCACCATTTTGATCAAGTAATTATTTTAGTTAAGAATAACAATGTTATTGTCGGACGATGTAACATAAATATTTTTATTTAACGACAGTTCTTTTAAAATATTTCTTCAGGGCTTAAACGGTAAGAACGAACATTAGGGATAAAATCACAAGAGGTAGAAAAGGCAAAGTTCTTTATCTTCGTCATAAAAATGTTACTCAATCGATAAAGAGTTATTTTATCTTTCATAAGAAGGTCCTTCAGGTGTCTGTATTGTGATTTGAAAGTGTAAACCAAATTAGGTACGTAGAGTCTACGTGGTGGAAGAGAGAACTGAAGACCTTTAGCTAGCACTGATTTACACTGATTATTTATGTTATAATTACACAGGTTAACAATCTGGTCGTCAGAATGAAGCTAGGAATGAATGTTGTTAGTCAGCCAATTCATCCTCAAATTTTGGACATGTTCGCACTGAACAATTTGTCTTCGTTCCATTGGTTCCACTTGTTTAGTACAATGGTGTAATCAACACTGGTATCAACGATTCTAAGGTTAGTACAGCACACTTTGAACTTTTTCAGTGAAATTTATGTTCTGTTGATGTTTTGTTTGAAATTCTTGATCCAACTCCACAAAACATGCTCACCCTTTATGATATGTGTGGGGGGAGGGAGAACATTGTTAGGGTCAGTCTCACTATTCGTTTGTGAAAGAGTGGTTAGTGGATGGTGATGACTAGGTACCTCTATTCTTTCACTGCTAAATTTCGGACGACTAGCGTAGATAGCCCTCGTGTAGCTTCAGCCCAATGTAAAGCAAAGCAATAGTCTCTTCAGACAAATCTGATAATCTAACGACTTTTGAACATTTCGGTTTGGTTCTTTAAAGTGTAGAAACTTTGGATTCACGTTTCGAACAATGTTTCTGAACGAAAGCAAATTTCAAGGTTGATGATTAATAGTACAACTATATTGAAGATGAAGAAATAGATTCATACAACAGAAGGGAACAGAGATAAAGTTTTCAATATTTTACAGATTCAGTATTTAAAGCAAAAAAATCTTGATGACGAGAAACCTACTTCAGATAAAAATGTTTATCAGAATGTCTGGTATGGGTATTAACACATGTATTGTGTACCAGAATGTCTGGTATGGGTACTAACACATGTATTGTGTATCACAATGGCTGCTATGCGTACTAACACTTTTAATGAGGAGAGAAAAACGATTCGACCTTCCTAGGTCATCCTCAGGTTAAGAAAGAGAGAGTTTGCAAGTGGCCGTTGTCGGACACATGTCTTAGGGACGAGGGTATAAACGTATACGGGAGTAACAGATACGGAATGTTATTCAACCATTGGTGTAATAGAACGTGGTTATTTTACTGTCAAAACAAGGGTAAACTGCTATCTGCAGTGTCGTGTATAGAAACAACATAAACCACGATAAGGTCTTCCCCCAATTTTAGTTAACCCATAGCTAGCAGAAAAGCCTAATTTAGACACTGAACTGCCCTCGCGGGCAGACTGAAATTTTTACTTGGGGCACTCAACCCTGTGACTAAGCATCGGGAATGCATTGTTTGTACTTACAAGACATGCTAGACAGATCACAGCCAAAAGTAGCTTGCTTGATCGATGTTCACAGGTGTCCGCGACACACGCTTCAAAACCACAGTCGATATATTTGTCTGTCCATTCTGTCTTTGTTAATTTGTTATGTTGTTTAATAGTATTACATACAAAGTAAGTTTTACTTTGCAGGTAACATGTTTACCAAACAAATGAAGACAACATGTACTACTCAGTGCACCTCTTTATTGAATCACTAAATGTCAGCACAAATATATATTATGTGTACTGAAAGTTTGCCAAATTTCATACAGATACACAAGTCGTATCGATACAGTCCTCTCGAGTTCTTCATGGTAAGTACTCGTATGTTACTCTTTACCAACACATTTTAATATTTAGTGTTTGAATTAATTAAATACAGAAACAGACAAGGAAAGCTATTCAACGATTGATGAAACAAAACATGCTTATTTTACTGTCAAAACAAGGGCAAACTGCTCTCTGCAGTGTCGTGTATGGAAGCGTCATTAACCACGAGAAGGTCTCCGCCCCTGGTACATCTGTAAAACATACATACCGTGTTGATTTATTTACTGATACCGCTCAACAACGTGCATGCCTGGTTCACTAAATTACCCTGTACAACTGAACAACACAGATACCTGGTTCACTAAATTACCATGTACAACTGAACAACACAGATACCTGGTTCACTAAATTACCCTGTACAACTGAACAACATAAATACCTGGTTCACTAAATTACCCTGTACAACTGAACAACATAGATACCTGGTTCACTAAATTACCCTGTACAACTTAACAACGTAGATACCTGGTTCACTAAATTACCCTGTACAACTGAACAACGTAGATACGTGGTTCACTAAATTACCCTCTACAACTGAAGAACATAGATACCTGGTTCACTAAATTACTCTGTACAACTGAACAACGTAGATACCTGGTTCACTAAATGACTCTGTACAACTGAACAACGTAGATACCTGGTTCACTAAATTACCCTGTACAACTGAACAACATAGATACGTGGTTCACTAAATTACCCTGTACAACAGAACAACAGAGATACCTGTTTCACTAAATTACCTTGTACAACTGAACAACATAAATACCTGGTTCACTAAATTACCCTGTACAACTGAACAACATAGATACCTGGTTCACTAAATTACCCTGTACAACTTAACAACGTAGATACCTGGTTCACTAAATTACTCTGTACAACTGAACAACGTAGATACCTGGTTCACTAAATTACCCTGTACAACTGAACAACATAGATACGTGGTTCACTAAATTACCCTGTACAACAGAACAACAGAGATACCTGTTTCACTAAATTACCCTGTACAACTGAACAACATAAATACCTGGTTCACTAAATTACCCTGTACAACTGAACAACATAGATACCTGGTTCACTAAATTACCCTGTACAACTTAACAACGTAGATACCTGGTTCACTAAATTACCCTGTACAAGTGAACAACACAGATACCTGGTTCACTAAATTACCCTGTACAACTGAACAACGTAGATACGTGGTTCACTAAATTACCCTGTACAACTGAACAACATAGATACCTGGTTCACTAAATTACCCTGTACAACTGAACAACGTAGATATCTGGTTCACTAAATTACTCTGTACAACTGAACAACATAGATACCTGGTTCACTAAATTACCCTGTACAACTGAACAACATAGATACCTGGTTCACTAAATTACCCTGTACAACTGAACATCATACATGCCCAGTTGACTACTTCACTGGTACATCTGAACAACATACAACTTTAAATAATAATTATAAATCTGTACGAACAATTTCACTCAGATATACTTTAGACTTTATACTTTTGTAAGATTTATTGAGTGTAAGTCACAAAGATGTGAGAAACCAATCGAAACTTTCATGTTTGTTTATATGTAAAGTCTGACAAGATTCTACATTATACAATTTACCTGTTGTTTTTAACCCTTAATCTCAGAGCTTATAGACGTGTTTTAACAATAGACAATTTATTTACTGTTTTTTTAACTTCTTATCCCAAATCATATTGTTGTATTTGTTATCTAATTCTCATTTCTTGACATAGTAAATACTCAAGCCTCGTTTTTGTACAATTTTCTTAGAGGTTTACTTTTGACAGACTTTTTATCTCATCCTTTATAATGTTACAGAATGCGATATCAACACCTATCAGTGAAGCCCGACTTTGAAAGCAGCTGTAGACAATATTTGATTGGACAGAGAACATTATGTACTGCTTGTTTTATACATACTGTGAACAGTGGTGTCTGTCCATCAGTTCATCTGTCTCCTGTTTATAACGGCTTCACTTCTCATGTTGAGTGTGAAAAGCTATGGATGAAGTCAAAGTACAACATTAACTTTTTAAATAACAGTAGAACAGGTATGAATAATGTTAACAACAAACAGGATATTCTACACTAACTTGTTATGAATTAATAACACTATGTATCAGAATGTGACATAACGGTTTGTTATTGTTAAATTGTTCTTAGCAGAACACTTACTATACAAACATGGAACATCAAACACAGAAAACCAAAACTCATGTAACACACTTACTCTGCAGTATTATACAATCTTACAATTTGTCTTTAGTCACTGCTACACGAGGGCTATTTGCGCTAGTCGGCCATAATGTAGCAGAAAGACCAGATGGAAGTCAAGTAGTCATCGCTACCAACCGCCAAGTCTTGGTCTACTATTTTATCAACGAATAGTGGGATTGACTGTCGTATTATAATGTCCACATGGCTGAAAGGTCTATCATGTTTGGTGTGGCGTGGAGAAGTACACCGGCCTTTTGTATCATTTGTTAGTGAATATCTCATCATATACAAACATGGATCACCATTTGGTTCCTCGACTCAAATCACTACAAGTTGATGTATATATAAATAATTTACGTAGGTTCTCATACATTTTCTCGCTTAATTTACAATGATAACTGTATTTATATATACACATATATACGTATGTACATAGATGTAGACGGACGGGAATTTAAATAGAGATGTTGTTGTTTTTTGATTTTTTTAGGGTAACACTGTCTTCTCAGTCAACGTTGTACGAATGTTGATGACGAAGCTACGTATGGACAATTCCACAGAAACTGCGCATGTCAGGTAGATATCAGTGGTTGTCTGATTTAATAACAAGCTCAGCGATGGTAAAAACTATTTTAAAATTTGAAGAAATATAAGCATATGAGTATCTAGAAAACTATAGGAAAATATCAGTATATTTAGTGAAGTATTTGTTGTATTTTTTACTTTATAAGTAATTCTATCTTTTTAAAAGTAGTGACATAGAAATTCAAAAATGTTCCGGTGTTTGCCCTGTTTGGCATTGTTTAGATTTTTATTGATTACTTCAATTACCACTTCTCAACATATTTCACACCTGAACATTGATAATAAAACTGTAAACAGTTTCAGGTTTGTTTTGTTTTCTTTTAATAAATAGCTTAACCTTTTAAGGTACTCATATACATCAGAATTCCCAGATGTTGAGTGATTTATAGAACTGCGTATTCTTAAAAAAACACATTAACTCATTACAATAAAATTTATGTCAGGCTGTGACTGTTATATAAGATTAAATATTAAAATAAATAGATAGAGCTTAAAGGATTTACCGGAGTTTTCAAAATCTATAAAATAAAAATTAGTCGTAGAATCACTAGAAACAAAAGTCCACGAAACGTATTAGGGATTTTATTGGAAAGAAATGTAAACAGCTTTCCAAAGGAAAATAAATGTCAGAAGAGAATAAATAACTGTTTTTATAGGAAAGTCATCAAAGCGACTGCGCTTCTTTTCCGTTTACTCGGAATCACTTATCTTCTGCATCAGTCCTCATGACGATACTCACCTACAGAGGGAGTACATGGTAACTAACGCCTTCTTGTAGTCCTCCAAGTAAGTATTTCAAGTCTGATTTTATATGAACGGGGAAAACAGAAAAATGTGGGTGTGGTTCTTACTGGCCATAAATCTGTTATTTTCACATCGCTTCCAAGTCCTTGACAGTGCTGGATATTAAACCTTACGGTCCGTCCAGTTACTATTATTTCTGTATCTTACACAATTAGAACTGGCATGGCCTAGCGCGTTAAGGCGTGTGCTTCGTAATCTGAGGGTCGCGCCAAACATGCTCGCCCTCCCAGCCGTAGGGGCGTTATAATGTGACGGTCAATCCCACTATTCGTTGGTAAAAGAGTAGCCCAAGAGTTGGCGGTGGGTGGTGATGACTAGCTGCCTTCCCTCTAGTCTTACACTGCTAAATTAGGGACGGCTAGCACAAATAGCCCTCGAGTAGCTTTGTGCGAAATTCCAAAACAAACAAACAATATTGTTATTGAAGGTCACATAATGACACCTCAACGTCTGAAAGAGCGGCCACGTATAGTAACTAAGGAGACAAGATATTATAATGAGAACCGAACTGTGCGAAGAAAAAACAAAATTTTATGGAAGAAAGTTTCTCACACTGCATTTCATGGGTACTTCGTCCAGCACAATTTGTAGGTATAACGTTTTCTATAAATATTTTAATTGTATATTCCCATGGAAACATTTTATACATCTGAATTAAATTCTTAAAATAAGAAAAACAAAAGTTAGACAATTAGTAAGTAACATTCACTTTACTCCACAACCAGTGAGAAGCCTAGTAATTAATGTTAGCAAATACTTGTCTGTTTTCAATAACGTCGTGTTGAAAAGTTTAGAAAAAATTGAACATTTTCTATAAAAAAGAGAATCTTTTTTACGACAAGTACTGCATGGGAAAGGTTTCGGACTGTTCTAATATACACTATATTTTATTATCTGTTAAATGTGGTACCGTTTATTGAAAAAATAAGTTTTAAACTCCATTTCTTAAAACTGTATCTATAAATTATATCAATAAAAAGAATATAATCAAATCTTCAGGTTTAGTCCTAGTGAAAGTAGGGCTCTTGTTATACGAAGAGTATTTAATATTCATTTCTATGGAAAAACAAACGCTTGTTGTTTGTATCATAGTTACTTTTAAAATTATCCGAATTTAGAATGCTAAAGTGAGAATTTTTTATAGTTTTTCTTAATAGAGACATTTGATAAATAGTGACACACTGTATTTATTATTTCAGTCAAATAGACACAGATATGCACGTCATGTCGTTTATGTAATAGTGAGATTAGAAAATATAACTTAATTAATTTTTTATATTGGATTTACCTAAAATATATATCCTGAATGTTATATAATGCTGCAATTGTTAATATGTAGCGTAAAATATCTTACATATTCCACATTCACTATTTAAAGCAAAACAAAAATAATACATTATTTCTACCTAAATAACTAAAATACATTGCTGAAATAACAATTATTTAATCAAAACTAAAATATATATCGAAAGTTAATTACTAAAAAAAAAAAAAAATCTTCATATTTAAATGGAACGATTTTAATGAAGACTACATGATATTTGGTGTTGGTTAAAGTTGTTTGATGTAGATGGTTTCTTTAAGTATGAATTCCAGATCAGTATCATCCCTACAAAGAATATTTATATTTTATCGTTCGTGTCCTGTTTCTTCACTATGTTAGCGTATAAACGAAAACCATGTGTCACCGAACATTTCTGTGTGTTTTCATGAACAATCCCGTATTTTATTAGTTCTTACTACTAGATGGCGTTCGGCTTTCTCAGTACATCAGGCCATGCAGTTTTCTTGGGTGAAAATATGGACAAGCCCTGAACAAAGATAAATTTGGATGTCTTTAGTCAGAAGAATTCCCTTCTGTATGATATGGGGTTAAACTTAATCTGGAACTAAAACATAATTTGTGAGTTATAAAAGCGGTTACCTATCACCATATTGATCTGTATTTTTTATCCTATTTTTTACTTAACTGTTTTTTTTATCCAACACCAACTTGTAAGCACCTTTCACATGTTATGTGCACACCCACATATCATATTTTAAACTTTAAGTAAAACATAATTATAAATGTATACTAACAGTTTTATTCATAAATACTTTAGACTTTATAATTATGAATCATTCATTCAGTGTATGTCAAGAATTAAAACCAATCCAGACTTTCATGTTTGTTTAAATGTGAACGAGGCTTCTCCAGTAGACAACCTACCTATTGATTTTGACTCCAAATCCAAATCCTATGTTGTTGTTAACTAATTATCATTTCTTCACATACTAATTACTCATGTCTTGTTTTTTCGTACAATTTTCTTAGTGGTTTACTTTCTGCAATCTTTTTATCTTACCTTTTATGATATTACAGAATTTGACCTGAACAACGACCACGACTTGTGAGTAACTTTCAGATGTAGAGTGCACGTTTATATTAAATATTAAACTGTAAACAAGAAATAATTCTAAGTCTGTATGAACAGTTTTACTCAGAAATACTTGTAATTTATAATTTTTGACATCCATTGAGTGTTAAGTAACAAAGAAAAAGGAAAGCAATGATTGGACAGAGAACGTTATCTACTACGTTTTATACAACATACTGTGAACCGTGGTGTCCGTTCATCTGTCTCCTGGTTTGCGTTAGAATGAAAAGCTACACCAACGTGTAAAGGAATTAATAACACTGGTCCACACATCAAACATGTGACGTAATGGTATGTTATTGTTGAGTGGTTCTTAACATGACTGAAATACTCAATCATTACTCTTGTGTTGTTGGTATAAGGAATATAGGTCTTGAAGGTTTGATTAATAACAACAAAACATACCAATCATTCAAATTAATATAGAATTTTGTCTGATGAACAATTAATTTTATGTTTAAAGGACATTAAATCTTTCATTTGTAGAAACACTATATGCACAGTGAGATAAAGAGAACTTTAAAACGGATTGTTTGGAAAAAGTTGTTTCTTGTTCTATCTGAGATGTTTACCCACTTTTAGGTTCCAGTTACATACAGATAATTTGGAACACATTTTAATCCTAGCATTTCGTTACCATTATATAACAAATACTATGCTTCATATATTTTAATATAATTCATTCTCCAATATGGTACAGCACTTATTGTACAGAGTTACAACGTTAAAATCATGGTTTAAGTATTATTAGTTAACAGATAGCCAGATATGGCTTTACTACAGAAATAAATACACACATAATATAATTTAATTTTATTTAATGTTATACTTGGAAAAATGTTTATTTCACAATATATTTTTCAACAATTTATTGACTAATATTTTATTCAGATATTTTGTACTCGATATTTTGTCGTGATTTTATTTGAATATTGATTTCAGATATTATTACATTATTATTTGTCATATAAAATGTCGAGTTTTGTTTACATAGTTGTATTCATAGTTAATGGTTTGTTTTGATTTACAGAATTCTACCAAATATACTGAGCATAATTATCTGAGAGATAACTTGAAATTACTGGTTCAAGTGTTAATGGAAACTATAAGAAGAAGACGAAGGAGAAAAGATATTTCTGTTTGTCTGCAACATTAATTGGTTGAATTCAGAGTATTAGAAATGTTTGATTGACAGACACAAACTTTATTTTGGAAGGACAATGTAATAAGATTCTCAAAATGTTTTGTTTGGCATCGTTTTGAAAATATTTAAAACTATATACTCATAGAAGATTATACCAGATTATTGGGTACATAGTCTAAAATATCTAATTTCATACTATTTTCGATAGAATATTTTTTGTTCTCACATAACAGCTACTATTGTTCAGTGCAGCCTTCAATATGCGAAAATATTTTTTGGTTCCACTAGCCTTGAAATTCTCATCTACCGAATCGTTTCAACAATGGTTCATCTGCATTGTAGCATGTAAATAAACAAGCACAACGCTTCACTGAAACATACTCTACTATCAAAGCTGGAAGCTGGCTTCCTATTTACTGTAGAACACAGTCTTCAAAGTTGACAGAAAAGAAGCAACCAGAAGTGTGAGGGAGAGTAAAGTATCAATGGGAAATATATCTTCAGTGTAAAGAAAACATCAGCTTTGACACGAGATATCTACCTAAAATAACAGGAATCACATTGAGAAGCTCATATTGACTTGGTGGAGGAACCTAGATGAGAAGTCCTCGGAAAAGTGTCCACAAGATGCCCTCGGGTGTGACTTCTCTTCTTGGAGGAACACACTTGTGGGATAACGTGTAAATAACTAGGTACACTCTTTTTCTCTATCTTGAAAGTAGGGGTCACGACGCTAGGGTGTAAAATGACATTCTTAACTGTAGATATCCGGGCTGATCCACCTTCTTTCCCATGTTGGGGGGAGGACATCTTAGCAGATACAGTACATAAAGTTGTCCACTTTTTTTTTCACATGGTAGAGTGGGGAGCATCTTAGTAAACACAATACATATAAATTAGTCCACCTTCTTTCCCATGTAGAGGGGAGAGTATCTTAGTAAACACAATACATATAAATTAGTCCACCTTCTTTCCAATGATAGAGTGGGGAGCATCTTAGTAAACACAATACATATAAATTAGTCCACCTTCTTTCTCATGGTTGAGTGGGGAGCATCATAGTAAACACAATACATATAAATTAGTCCACCGTTTTTCCCATGATAGACTGGTGAGCATCTTAGTAAGCACAATACATATAAATTAGTCCACCCTCTTTCTCATGGTAGAGTGGGAGCATCATAGTAAACACAATACATATAATCAGTGATGTCGAGAAACCCACTTGGCAGAGAAATATATATACAAAAAAACGGCTTATTTTGGTTGAGAAGATATTTTACATAGAAGAGCGAACAACGTTTCGACCTTTTCGGTCATCGTCGGTTCACGAAGAAAGAGGTAACTGATCGGAAGCTGACCACATGTTTGAAAGGTGTTGTGTAAATGAAACTTGGAAATGTAGAGCGGTGTTAGATGTTTGAATATATAATTTTATTTATTTTATTATATTAATATAGGTATAAATGCGTTCCTTTATGTTGGTTTAATTTGGGTTTTAGTTGTTGTATAAGTAAGGCTTCTTTAATTTTGCGTTTGTTTATGTTTGTTTTTTAATTTAGTATTTGAGTGTTTTCTATGGTTATTAAGGTGACTTTTATGTTCTTTGAATCTGGTTTCCATTTTTATATTTGTTTCTACAATATAGAAGTTGTGGCAGTTATTACATTGTATTTTTGTAAATAATGTTGGTGTGGTGTTTGTCAGTGTAGTTTTTTTGCATAGTATAGACCCTCAGTTTTGTGCCTGGTTTTGAATAAAATTTAATTTTATTAACTGGAATGTCGTATTTTGTTACTAGTTTTGCCAAATGTTGGTTATTTGTTTGTTGATGTCAGGGAATATATGGTATACAACAGTATATGGTTTCGTGATTTTGATTCGTGAGATGTGTTTACTTTAGTTGTTTGATTTTGCTTTCTGTCTGTAGGTGTTTGCGTGTAATGTTTTCTACGGTTTTGAGGAAAACATTGATGTTGATGAAGTATTGTTTTATTTTGTCTGATTCATCGTTAATTTTATCTGGTGAGCATCGTTTTTGGCTGTGTTTATTTTGGTTTCTTAGTGTGTGGAGTTTTATTTTGTTTCATGTGCTGAGTCCCAAGGAATGTATAGACCAGTATGGGTGATTTTTCGGTGGATTTCTGTTTTAATTGTGTGTCGGTTCTTGTAATTTTGAGGTTAAGAAATGATATTTGGTTGCTTTCTTCCTGCTCATTGCGTTCTTTCTGTCTATACTATGTAAAAAGTACGCTGACAAACACCACACCAACGTTATTTATAAAATACAATGTGATAACTGCCACGACTTCTATATTGGAGAAACAAGTAAAAAATGGAAACCAGATTCAAAGAACATCAAAGTCACCTTCACACGTTTTCGAACACTGCAAGTCAAATAAACACAACATAACCATAGAAAACACTCAAATACTAAATAAACAAACATAAACAAACGCAAAATTAAAGAAGCCTTACTTATACAACAACGTAAACCCAAAATAAAAAAATATAAAGGAACGCCTTTATACCTATATTAAATGTAATAAAATAAAATTATATTATATATTCAAACACCTAACACCGCCCTCTACATTCCGACACCCAGTTACACAACCCTCCCAAACATGTGGTCAGCTTCCGTCAGTTACCTCTTTCTTTGTGAACCTGACGATGACAGAAGAAGGTCGAGACGTTGTTCGCTCTTCTATGTAAAATATTTTCTCGACCCAAGCGAGCCGTTTTGCATATATATTACAATACATATAAATTAGTCCACCTTCTTTCCCATGGTAGAGTGGGGAGCATCTTAGTAAACACAATACATATAAATTAGTCCACCTTCTTTCCCATGATGATAGAGTGGGAAGCATCTTAGTAAACACAAGACATATAAATTAGTTTACTTTCTTCCAATGAGAGAGTGGGGAGAATCTTAGTAAACACAATATATATAAATTAGTCCACCTTCTTTCCCATGATTGGATGGGGAGCATTCTTCCCAACGCGATACATCTAAACGGGTCCACCTCCTTTCCTATGATATAGGGTGGGAAAACTCCGAGCTAAAACATTACATCTAAAGTGGTCCACCCTCTTTTCCATGATTGGGTGGGGGCATCCTAGCCAACACAAGACATCTAAACTGGTCCACCTCCTTTTCCATACCAGATCTCCAAAGAACCAGCCTGCAGGAGATGGTATGAATGGAGTTTCTCGGCTGACTGGTATGTTCTTTGGCTGCTACAGCTCCTTCTGAAACAAGATAAACCTTTTAACACAGTTAAGATGTCTTCTCTGTTCGTTTGCCTTAGAGATTTTTCTTTTAGACAATTGCCATCTTAGCTCATGAGATTTCTCATCGTTCAGCATGTGTCTTCCAACAATCTCAGAAACACTAACTTCCTATTTTCTAGTTCTCTGTGGTATTTAAAAATTTGTTTTGTAGACTTACTGGTTTTTAATAACAGAGATTTGCTTTGTTTCTTGAATTACATTTTTTTTCTATTTATTGACGTGGAAGTCCATATCACTATTTCTCTATCCTTTGTGAGAGAAGAATGTTTACCAATAAGTGAAATTTCAACAGTGGCGAGGAGATGAAAGGTACGTGTTGATGACGTGACAGTCACTTTTCATATATCAGTGAACACCATTATGTAGCCTGCAACTTTAATCACATATATATTTGACGTGACAGCCACTTTTCATATATTAGAACACCATTATGCCTGCAACTTTATGCACATATATTTGACTCTCTTTCATCCCTTCGATTTCAATAGGAAATTCAGCAGAAGGTCAGCTTGTTTGTTTACGTTCATCTACTTCTAAGGCTATGTGAACTTCCACTGAGGACAGTATTCGACCATTCTCTCATTATGTGGGCTTAATTTCTAATGTATATTCCATTCCAGGTCATTTTCCCTCTTCACAATCCCGTTTGTATAAATCTAATCCTGATGTATCACTTGTTTTTCCTCATTTACTTACATCTGCAAAAATACTGAGTTCTTTTTACACCAACTACATTTCCAGGACCATATGTCTGGTTCTCGTAGTCTTACTGATTCATTGATTAAGAATTATAGTTATTTTTTACATGCACAAATTCACAAACTGTGGTATAAATTTTGAATTTTTGGAAAACTGACCCTTTTATTCAGTTCAACTACCCAGTACACAATTATCCTGTCTTTTCCTCAACCTTCTTTGTGTGCCTCCTTGCACTTTACGTCTTCATTTCATGTCAGAAGTACTTCATAGAGATGCTGTTCCCTTTGGAATGATTCTTGTTCCATCCTATTTTCTGCTGTGGCTTGTTCTATACAATGTTTCTTCCTCTGGTCCCACATGTCAAATAATGGATGGATTACAACCATTCTTACACATAGGATTTCTCTCCAGTTCTTTTTCTCTCAACGATCAGTTCTAAACCTGTTCAATTTCATCCACTTTGAAATCTATTCTGTTTTCTGTTAGGTGTTAAGAAATTTACAATTTAAACAATAACATCATTATCCATTAATAAGAATCACGTGAGTTCGGATTGAAGTTGCCTAAAACTAGTGTCATGCAGATACTCAAGGCAGGTGTTCACAGAAGGTATAATCTCTGTGTGAAATGGTAAGTGTCTAATGGAAACACATTTTCATGTAAGAAAATGTTAATTTTTTCCAAAACCAGATGTCTTATGAACTAACCAGTTGGAGATAATAAAATGGGGGTTCCAATCTTTATCTCTACATTTGACACAATAGTTTTATGATGTGTTAAAATGTTTCCTTCTTGTTTTTTACTTTAACGTTTTTCATGCTGTTTATTACTTTTATTATTCTACAGTTATTAAGTATCTAGTTTCAAAATTCTTCCATTTAAACACAGAATCTTAAATTTCGTGTTACTGTTCATACACTTCTTTCACCTGGGATATTTTGCAACACATTTCTCAATCGGTCTGAATTTTCTTTCTTTTCGTTTAGTTTGATGCAGTCTTAATCTGTCTACTAGTGAAGTAATTTCTTTACTAGAGGTAATAGCTGTAATTGAAGTCCTTATGCCTTTGAGTCACACTCACTTTCACATCTGTTACTGTGGAAAACAGAATCAATGGAACCTGGTATCCATTACTCAATACCTATAAGATCCTTTGTATAGTGAGTTCTTTCAATACCCAAGTGTTCTGATAGTGATCTAATCAGTGAAATACTCAACCTCTGTACACATTTACCACCCATCTCAGAAAGAACAGTCATAACTTTTGGTCCCCAATACCACATCGTTTTGCTTAGATGGTAAATTAATTCTATTAAGTTAGACCAAGTTACCTATATATGTTTCCTTCTCAAGGTTTTATACGTCACTCAGTCCACACCTGCATCTGTCCTTTCGATAACACATTTATGGCCAGCTGAAACTTAATTTCCAGTCCTTATCCTTCACAAAATACCCCCTCTAAGTACTTCCCCTTAAATATCACTCATTCATCAGACTCGGTGTTAAATTATCATTCCACTATCACCACTCTCCGGTTTCAAACGTGGCTTTTGGATTAACTGTACATGTAGCTTATTTACTTTTCATTTCTATATATCATTTTTCCTATACTATACTACACTAGAGAATGTTATAACTGTACAATCTCCTGCTGGTTAGTTTGTGGTAAAACTGGTTTTAGAAAAGTACTGGACCAACCAAATAGTATTAGTTGGTTAAGACACCCCTGTCATATCTTCTTCAAAAGGTTGATTCCCAGGTGGTCTGGTATTGAAAGGAGACAGACTAGTCTAGATGCACTGTGTTGGCTAGGATATCACACATTACCATGGGAAAGGTGGACCAACCATCATATCTACAATTAAGGACGTCATCCTCTTTTTGACACCCAGTTTAGTGAAACGTACTGTCAACATGGGCGAAGACTGTATCTGGTTATGAGCGTTGTCCCACATGTGTTTTCCTCTAGGTTGAGATGTTGCACTCCAATAGAGATGCATTTGGACACTTTCCGAAGGGTGCTCATCACTGTTTCTCAACCAAGTCAGTGTGAGTTTAGGTAAGATATCGACTCACACTTCTGGTACTTCTTTTCTTGGAAGCGGCTGCGACAGTAGAGGTAGTCACGTTCCTGTTTTAACCTTGGGTAGGTGGAACTAGTGTCAGCAGAAACTGAACAGTAAAACCATCTTATGAGAAGTGGTATCTATCGGAAATATATTTACGGTGTATGAGAAATATTAAGTTTTCATAAATTCACAATCAACGTACAATAACTTTTCTTTAAAAAATATAGACACTACAGATGTCAAGCAAAGCTGAAAATCGACATTACCAAAACTGTATTCAAATTTTATGTGTGTATTCTAGTGTATATATAAATAACCATAAATAAACGTATTTATTGGTCCTTCTGTTTGTAAGTTCAAAAGTAGAATTATTTGACTTTGTACAAAATATTTATCATCATAACTTATCTGAGTGTTTAACCTGTAAAGGCAGATCGCAGATATAATGACACATTTAAATGATATAACAGTAATATCTGATTCCATGTAGTCCAAAACATCAATTATGGTAAGGATATTGTTGAAACGTGTTATTAGAAGAGATTCAAAGAGACTATATCCACATGTTCAGACTTATTTATTGATATGAATAATTGAAATCATGTATATGTTTTGCAATAAGATTTGATCAAAACTGCAGGTGTGCTGTATAAATAAAATTATAAAAAAAAAAAACAACAATTAAAGAATGAATTATTTAAACAGTGAACAGACAGTTTGTCTGATATATTTTCATTACAGTGGTTCTTAACCAATATGAGGAATTTCTTTACATTTGTTAATTTCAATACAACTACATACTGAAAATACAAGGTACTAACTAATTTACATTTTATAGTATCTTTGTATAGTTCTACTATTATTAGATAGGCTTGTTTAAAAGATTCTAACAAACAAGTTTTTAAATCTTCATAACATGTTCCATCCTACCTGATTCATTCAATACTAAATTATTATTTAACAGAAACTGATCAAGAAAGCATTTCTATATTTACTGAAATATTAAAATTGTTCATGTATGATGATTTAATACATTTTATACTTTTTAGTAGGATGCACAGGGTTCAGAATGTTATATTAAAATAATGTTGAATAACCAAATCAACATCTTGAATATAAGGTTCCAGTTGTGCAATAACAACATTATTTGCAATTTAGTATGTAGTAGGATGTCACTAAGACTTTGTCACATTTGGGAATGTATGTGATGATCATAATGAAAAATAATCATGTACATGGATTGTGAAGATATGTTCACATGAAGGACTTTTCAAGATGGAGATAATCCTTAAACTTGAATTAAGAAACAAGGCAACATACATCAACATTTTCAACAACTTTCACTAACACTATATTATTGGGATACCTTCATTAACACTATATTAGTCCTGTATGACCAGATGAGTAGTCCCAATGTGAGGGTGACGGGTTCGAATCCTGTCCCACCAAACATGCTTGTCCTTTCGGCCAAGTGACGATCAATCCTAGTCTTCATGACTAAAAGACCAGGTGAAGAGTTGGCGGCCTTTCACTGCTAAATTAGGAACGGCTAGCGGAGATAACTCTCATGTGACTTTGAACAAAGTTCAAGCTACACCAAACCAATTAACACAATATCACTGATATAATTTATTATGTAAGAGATATATTCGACTTTTATTTTGATATAGTTTCGTTGATGTGGGTGTTTACTATAAGCTACTTTATTAATACCATTTTTACGATATTAACACCAATAACAGCTTCGCTTCTGTCACAGTGACACCCATGTTGATGTCTCAGAAGTCACAGTGACACTTGTAGAGGTAACTGAAAGCGGAGCTAGTTTCACTATCTGACATTTTGTGTGTAAATATGACGAGTTTCTGTAACGTTTATTACATACAGGAAATCCTTCTGTTTACAGTTTTGACTGATGATTTACATAAGGTAAAATGTCAGTAATTTGGAATGTCTATGACGAACTCCTATTTCAACCTTGCAACAATAACCAAAGACTTAGCTGCCGTTCACAGAGACACAGTTATGGACATTCCAGACACAGAATACCTGGATGTTTTCAGTTACTCAGGGTTCATTGCCTCATATTGAAGGTATAAAAAGTTTAGATGTCTTGTAATAGGCTGGGTATGCAGTATCAGACTCGTTCATTTTGGTAATGTAGTCGAAAGTAAAGAACTGGTATAAAAATTGTTAAACTGGACCTAGATGTGTTCTATATAATCACTTTTACTTACTTAGCAGTATTTCATATGTGATGATGGTTGATATCTTTCTTTACCTAAAGAGAATCAGCTTGTTTGTCAGGTTGTTCTATAACGTTTACCACATTTTTTGTGTTAGACCTATATTGTTTGTTTTTGAAATTTCTCGCAAAGCTACACAAAGACTATCTGAGCTAGCCGTCCCTAATTGAGTAGTTTAAGAAACGAGGAAGGCAGCTGGTCATCATCACCCACCGCCAACTCTTGAGCTACTATTTTATCAACGAGTACTGGGATTCACTCATTTTATAACGCCACCTCGACTGAAAACGCGAGGATGCTTGTTGTGACAGGGATTCGACCCGTTTTCTTCAGATTACAAGTCGAGTACCCTAACCACCTGGCTATGCCGGTACGTTAGACCTGGAATCTAGATCTAATTGTTTATCTACACAACGCTTATATTGTAACAATACGCTACATGTACACATTTTAATTTACAGACCATATACTAGTGAAGTTTTTAATGTGTGATTGGATCCAAATATTCACATTTCGTGTGAAACAAGCACCACCTACAGGCTGCTAAATATACTTACAGTTTCTGAGATAATATAATGTATTGATGATATATGTGTAATTAATTTGTTAAATGACTTAAAACTTACAAAAGTTCTATCTTCATATTGGTGAACTACTAATCCTATTTGACAATAAAATAGTAAAAACATTAGGACCAACACGGTGATTAACTTACCAGAAGTTCACATATGGACAAAAGTTTATATATTAAGGGTGTATTTCACATGCTACCCTGTATATGTAATCATAACTTATGGTTGGGGTAGAGTATTGTTTTAGTTGGGCTTGGTTGGGTCTGTATCACAAAATGTCTGTTTTTGAAGCATTTGTGGTTATAATATTAATATTCGTGATGTACTCCGATAAAACAGTGCACCTTCAGATGTACATCTCTAGAATTAGTGGTTCGATTCTCTCGGTAGACGCAAGAGATAGCCCAATATTCATGATAATTTCATTCTCCAAAAGAAAATATTTTAAATACGTTACGAATATGTTTGTAACTACGTCAGTCACAACCACTGTCCTACAGTCGTTTTGTATGGGTTGTAGTTCAACTAGAGGGTCAGGACTTGACTGTACGTAGCACGTGCATGACAGAAATATGATGGTGTTACTCACGTGCAGCAGCCACATTATTCTACATGGAGACACCAACAAAGATAACCAAAGGTCAACCCTGTATTTTTTCAACCAACTAGTATTATTACACGATTCATTTCTAAGTATTTAACTGAAAATAGGGATTCTTGTTTTTTTTATTTTGTTATTAGGTCCAATATAGCGGAATAAACAAAGCCGACCAGGTGCATGAAGTCACGTGCATCACCTTTATAATGATTTCATACACGTTACTCTGACACCTACATACAGACTCAAGCCAGTCACAGTGACATCTATAACAGTCTCAGTAATGTTGACATTCATAACGGTCTCACACTAGCCACTGTCACCTATAACAATAGTCAAATCAGTCACTCTGACGAATATAATCGTTCATCAACTCTGATTCTGACACCCAAATCGTCTCACACCAATTATACTGACATAAATAATATAATCAACCCAAGTTCCACTGATTCTCATCCGTGGTCTCACAACAGTCACATTACCTCTAATTTAAATAATAAAACATAGATAGGGTTACTATTATAGTGTTATTAATTCTCGAAGTGGTTACGTTAAAAATAATATTAAACACATGCTTATTGATTCCGAAATAATCTTTTACCAATGAATCATTTTTTGAACATTTGTTTTGTTTTGCTTTAAATCCATCAAACAACAAAGCATAACCAGAAACTTTCAAATTTCCTACTCTGAATACATCATGGGTTATTACCAGGTGGTTTGTTTACTGAGTTTCTTCCACAAATGTCTTCTTTAGTCGTCCCTAATTCTTGAAGCGACAGACTAAAGTGGGATTGATCGTCACTTTTTAACGCCTTCAAAACAATAATGGTAGAGTTCGAATACAAGAAATCCGTTTAGCTGAGCATTTTATGTCTTAAAATTTGATGGTTAAATAAAGGAAGGCAAACAGAGACTTAGTAAATACATTAGATATTACACTTTATTACAATCAAACCATACAATTAGACTGATTAGTCAGAGAAACAAGTACAATGTTATGAATTTCGATTAATTTATCACTGTGTTCAAATGTTTAGAAACGTTTTATTATGTATTAGCCAGATCTAGAACTTCTGAAAAGAAATATGGTAAACAATCATCTCAACTGGTATATAAAACAATCTGATATATAAATCTGTCGGTTTATAACCAAATAAACATGTTTACAGTTCTTCCTATTTGTTATAAAATTATCAAATCACTTTATCTTGTTAACAGCGATGACCAACTCAGAGTTAACTGTACGTCTTGGATTCTCGCGTCTTTATCAGCCTCTAACGAATCATATTATGGAAAAAGACTTAATGTTATTTTGTGTTATCTGTCTTTCTTTAACATGTCTAAGGCATCTAGAAGGAAATGTATACATGTCAGTCTCATGTTAATTGTTTATTAATGTGAATGTTTTCACTCACCATATCAAGTTGTGTTTATTAATAAATATAATCAAACATCAAGCACGCCCTATATATTCCTGAACTCAGTTACACAACCCCCTTCAAACATATGGTCAGCTCTTGGTCAGTTACCTCTTTCTTTCTTTGCCAATCTGAGGATGACCGAAGAAGGTCGAAAAGTTGTTCGCTCCTATACATAAATATTTTCTCAACACAAACCAGCTGTTTTTACATATATAATTTACTTCATGTATTATTTGGTTTTCATTGTGTTGAATGGTAAAAAATACATATACAACAATATTAGGGGCAGGTAACTATCACAGTGAATCAGTCAATAAAATACATTGTATAACGTTATTCATACTGACTAATCATAAAAATCACAGACAGTTAAGAACCGTGATTGGTTTAGTAATTAATTTTATGTTATTGCTGGACATTTCAACTTGTATCATCTTTATGGGAATAGATATTCTGTTACCTTAAAGTTGAAAACACGACAAAATAAACGTTTACTGAAATTAAAATATTTATAAAAATATAAGGTTTTATATAGAAAGTTTAATAGTTTATACATTTTGTTTTAAAAATGGTAGACATTTATAATAGTTTTGTAAAATGTTAACTTTTGTGAAACTAAAATAGTGTTTTCTTGGAACTGATATACAAATATATAATAAACACGTACACACAAACACTTGTTAGCATGCTCTTTGACAACCTTTATCTCTAGACATCAATGTTTGTATAGTAGTGGACACAGTAGTAACAATAGAACAGAATTTTTTACATGAAAAATAAAATAGCAAGTTAAAATAATGAATTTTAAGTTCTGGAAAACTTATTTCAGTTTAACAAAACTGGTAAATCAGTTCATATAATTTCTTTGTATCTTGAGACTGGTTATTTCCATTAGTATATTAACATTTAGATACTTTTCATGTTATGGTAATTATAAGAATGCATAATTGTAAACAAACGAGAATATATTATATGTTAGTCACATTACATATGTCATCTCAGGCGTTAAAGAGGCCTCTCGCCAAACACTAGCAATATAGTTAATACGTGAAAAGGTATCTGATGTATTAACCAGTCAGTAGAGACCCCAGCAGTACAGCAGGTATGCCTGTTTCGACATATTTCATTGTTATTGTTTGTTTTGAATTTCGCGCAAAGCTACACGAGGGCTATCTATGATAGTTGTCCCTAATTTAGCAGTGTAAAACTAGAGGGAAGGCAGGTAATCATCACCACCAACCGCCGACTATTGGCTACTCTTGTACCAAGAAATAGTGGGAATGACCATCACATTGTAACTCTCCCACAGCTGAAAGGACAACCATGTTTGGTTCTGACGCATCCCTCAGATTACGAGTCGACCGCCCTTGCCATACTTGCCATGCTGGGCATGTTCACGTTTCAAAAGAACATTCTTACAGGCATTTCCTCTGATTTCTTGACTTCTTTCCATGAAGTAAACTGCATTTCCGTTGGGTTTTTCAGTGATTTGTGAAAGGATGAACAAAAAACGATCTAGTTCCGATTTCCTTGGTTACATTTACAAAAAGTGTATATATACATATGTTTATCTTTAAAATTAATATTTATCTGACAAAAGCTACTTTTTAAGTATAGTTTATTTTATATTTATTTAGTGCTTTGCACAAGTCCCTTGTTGTCCCTAAACATTATATTGTGACTTTTATCTTTATATTCCATGGTAAGAGTAGTCCAAGAGTTCACGGAGGATGATGTTAACTAGCTGCCTCATTTGTAGTGTATTAACTTCAAAATTAGGGACGGCTTAACATCCACAAATAAATAAACATATGGGAAGTGATAGTCACTATGGACAAGTTTTACATTATCAAGGTGGCTGAACAACGTGATATTTACTGTCTGGAACACAATAGTAACAAACTGAAGAGTATCTCAATATAACCAAACTTACTTCACATTCACAAGAACTTCAAACAGAACTCTTCAGTAAAAACTACTGTCTTTTGTGGCAAATAAGCTATATTGTTTGCTGTACTTGTTAAGACAAAATAGATATAAAAAAATATGTAAATATGGATTGTAAACAAAACAAAGGAAACCGGATTGGAGATACTGTAAACATTATTTACTGAAACTAGAAACCCTTATTTTGGTTCCACGTTTTACCTTTAATTATATTTGGTGTTTTCAAAATGAACTTTCTTTCCTAATTCTTTTATGGCGTCTATTTTGGATTTTAAATTCTCAGTTTTTTACTTATTTTGTATATTGGATTATGAGCAAAGGATTACGGGGTTAGTGTAGCAAACTTTATACACTGTAATGATAATAAACATAACTAATACCAAGTTGATACGGGTCGTGATGATTTACTGTACTATTGACTATTTGATCACATTTGTTTGAAATATAAAATGTTAAACTGCAGATGGAGATTTGTTTGAGAATATACTGAGCATTAATAGCTGCTGTGTAACGACATTATCTGTATATGTATGTATAGTCTTAGTAATAAACAAACAAAATTTTAAAGTGTTGTTTGAACTGAATATTTACTATTTAAGTTGTTTTCGTCGTCACATTCTATTCGGTTTTGTTGTGATCCATTTTATGAAACACTACAGTGGCTCATGATAAAATTTGTTTATTATGATCTTGTTGGCTTCTCTTAATTTATAGTGGTTTCTATTTCTCTCTTAGTCCAATAATATAAAATTAGAAATCTTTCATTATTCACCATATCTTCATTTCCACACAAATCAGAAATCATTGCAATATAAAAAATACAATATTAGAAACATTGCTTTACGTGTATCATTTCTGTAGCTGACCAACTGTAGTACAATTAGAAGTAATGTATTGTTGTCTTTTCTTTCCCTCCGTAGCTTCCTGGTTTATCAACACACCTTAATTATTCTGTTATTCTCTGTGAAGAAGACACTATATGTATTATTTTTACACACTGTTCTGTCTGAAGAAACACAGAATTTTATTAAAGTTTCATTTTTCAAATGAATTTAAGATTTTATGTTTTAGTTTGTGTGTTACTAAATAAAATAAAGTCTCGTCCTCTAATTGGAATAAAGCTTCTTGGTGTGGTAATTTTATTTTATGTCATATAATCTGTCGTACGTTATGCAAGTGCTCTACAAACTTCACCACTACATCACTAACTAGTAAGGTTGGTATCGAACCCTGGATACTTGGTACAACGGTCAAGTGGTTTTCTTACTGAACTAACGTGCTGGATATTCGATAACTAAGTACAAAGTCATTGGACAGTTTCCTACTTAATGTTATGTATCTATAAATCATATTTTAGTTGCCTTCTACTCGCTATGGTACGTCAACCTATATCCATTCAGGTTTTAAAATATTTAGTATTTCCGCTACTAATTTATTTTTTCTTAATTACTCAGTAAATAAATCGTTTAAAATACTAAAAATAAATATCGAGTCCAATCTATCGGTTAGTTCGTCAACTGTATTTGAGAAATATCCGTTTTGGAAGATTATTCCCCATCAGTTACCTTGAAAATATATCAGCGGTATATTTTAATACCTTTAAAATGTCAACTGTACTTATATTCAACATCAATGGTTTCCAAGCTCTTGATTAACAATAATTTCTCTTGATTAACCATTTTATGATAGCAAATTCTGCTGTTCTTTCGACTTGGTTTGGATTGAATTTCGCGCAAAGCTACAGTTCGGCTATCTGCGCTTACCTGTCCCTAATTTAGCAGTGTAAGACTAGAGGTTGGGCCGTTAGTCTCGAGTTAGTATCTGTGTGCTCCATTCACCCTACATCCTCACTTAAAAATAAATAAGTCGTAACAACACGTACTATCAGTCGAAGTTCCAACAGCTCAGCTAAACCAACCACTCGGCTTGCCTCCTCACCGTTACGTGACTGGCGAAGTCTTGGAGGATATTTTGAAGTAACTAACAACAGTTTGGTTAAAGTAAAGAAAGAAGTTGAGGGTAGAGAAGTTAGTTTAAGGTTCTATAAGTAGTTTTAAGTAGAAATTAAAATTAAATAAGTAACTATGGCTACTGCTGGCATAGACACTACTACTACCAGAAGAGCTGATGATAATGTGGAAGCTGTGCCAGATCCACCCACTCAAGTAGGTTTGTGAGGGCATTGAGACACTACTACTACCAAAGAGATTATGATAATGTGGGAAGCTGTGCCAGATCCACCCACTCAAGTGGGTTCGTGAGGCACTAGACACTACTACTACCAGAAGAGCTGATGATAATGTGGAAGCTGTGCCAGATCCACCCACTCAAGTAGGTTCATGAGGCACTAGACACTACTACTACCAGAAGAGCTGATGATAATGTGGAAGCTGTGCCAGATCCACCTCCCACTCAAGTAGGTTCGTGAGGGGCACTAGACACTACTACTACCAGAAGAGCTGATGATGATAATGTGGAAGCTGTGCCAGATCCACCCACTCAAGTAGGTTTGTGAGGCACTAGACACTACTACTACCAGAAGAGCTGATGATAATGTGGAAGCTGTGCCAGATCCACCCACTCAGATAGGTTCGTGAGGCACTAGACACTACTACTACCAGAAGGGCTGATGATAATGTGGAAGCTGTGCCAGATCCACCCACTCAAGTAGGGTTTGTGAGGCACTGTGACACTACTACTACCAAAAGGGCTGATGATAGTGTGGAAGCTATTGCCAGATCCACCCACTCAGGTAGGTTCGTGAGGCACTAGACACTACAACTACCAAAGGGCTGATGATAATGTGGAAGCTATGCTGATCCACTCACCTCAAGAAGGTTCGTGTGGCACTAAACACTACTACTACCAGAAGGAAGCCATGATAATGTGGAAGCTGTGCCAGATCCACCCACTCCAGGTAGGTTCGTGAGGGAATAGAGCACCAATACTACCAGAAGGGCTGGTGATAATGTGGAAGCTGTGCCAGATCCACCCACTCAGATAAGTTCGTGTGGCACTAGACACTACAACTACCAAAAAGGGCTGATGATAATGTGGAAGCTAAATGCCAGATCCACCCACTCAGGTAGGTTAGTGATGAGGAACAGACACCAATACTACCAGAAGGGCTGATGATAATGTGGAAGCTGTGCCAGAACCACCCACTCAAGTAACAGGTTCGTGTGTGCACTAAACACTACTACTACCAGAAGAGCTGCATGATAATGTGGAAGCCGTGCCAGATCCACCCACTCAGAGTAGGTTCGTGAGGCACTAGGACACCACTACTACCAGAAGGGCTGATGATAGTGAAGCTGTGCCAGATCCACCCACTCAAGTAGGTTCGTGAGGCACTAGACACTACAACTACCAAGAAGGGGAAGCATTGATAATGTGGAAGCTATGCCAGATCCACTCACCACTCAAGTAGGTTCGTGTGGCACTAAACACTACTACTACCAGAAGAAAACATGATAATGTGGAAGGCTGTGTGAGATCCACCCTCAGGTAGGTTCAATGAGAATGAACACCAATACTACCAGAAGGGCTGATGATAATGTGGAAGCTGTGCCAGATCCACCCTCAGAAATGGTTTATGAGGCACTAGACACTACAACTACCAAAGGACTGATGATAATGTGGAAGCTGTGCCAGATCCACCCACTCAGAGTAGGTTCGTGTGGCACTAGACACTACAACCAAGGGCTGATGATAATGTGGAAGCTGTGCCAGATCCACCAACTCAAGTGGGTTCGTGTGAGCACTAGACACTACACTACTACTAGAAGAGCTGATGATAATGTGGAAGCTGTGCCAGATCCACCCACTCAAGTAGGTTTGTGAGGCACTAGACACTACAACTACCAAAGGGCTGATGATAATGTGGAAGCTGTGCCAGATCAACCCTCAGGTAGGTTCATATTAACAGGCACGATACATTTGTTTCACTCTAAACTGGACAGGGATGTCGAACGTTTTATGGTGCATGAAATGAAGCTGTTAGAATATCTGGTTGGACAGACGCACAGAAATCAGACATTTTAAAACTAAGAACAGCAGGAAAAGCAAAACGTTTCATTGAGGCATTGTGTGAAACTGTAGTTTTTCAGTTTTAACACGTATGCTAACAGAAAAATATGGTAAACGAGAAACGCCAAGCACAATCATGGCACAATTACGAAATATGAATCAAGAAAAGAGCGAGTCTGTTCAGTGTTTGGACATAGCTACAAGAGCAAGGTAGTAGATTACGTGGAACTTAGATTAGATGATGATCCAAGATACACTAAAGTCTGAGTATGAGCGAAGGTCGCTTAGTGATAGAGCTCAGGTGATGTTAATGAATCCAATACCCAACGACACTTATTAGATTTAATCGAGGAAACAAGAAAGCAACAGATATACAAACACAAGCAGTCTGTAAGTATGACAAGTAAGAGTAAATATGAAACAGTAAACTGGCAGAAACGGACAAAATAAGTACGAGGACTTGCAGTGTTGTAAGTGTGGTAAGGTTGGCCACATAGCAAAAAATTGTTTTATAAAACAAACTGAGCCTGTAAGTTGTTTAACTATTTGTATTTTAGTAAGGATTTTAGAGCAAGGGTTAATTCAGAGGTATAAGATCTTGGTTAGACGACATCTTGTTGAGATAGAAGATTTGTTATTAGGATTAAAGGATATTAAAGATAACGTTTAGATTTCAGATTTGTCAACAGAAACGTGATTTAATAGATGCAGGTGGAAATGTTCTGAAAGTTTTGTTCTGAACCACAACCACAGATGATTTACGTGAATTAAACAAGAAAGTAGACCATCAAAGACAAGTATCCAGAGAAATGATTCATTTAATAGGTGAACAGATGACTATAATGACTTCATTAAACCAGACACTTGAATTACATGAACAGGAAATTAAAAGCGTGTCTAGAGCATTGGTAAACATTACTAACAGTTTGATACATACTAGAATAAGACAGGCTGAGCTTCATAAGGCAGGAATTGTAATGTTAGTTTT